>NC_134690.1:172098594-172398594 GCF_050947455.1 Rhinoderma darwinii | reverse complement strand
CCAGGGGCTCTATGGCAAGTGCGAACAATAATGGGGACAATGGGCACCCCTGTCTCGTACCCCTATGAAGCAAAAAGGATGGGGACAAAATCCCATTAACCACTACCGAGGCTCGAGGCTCTTTATATATGGTCGTAATCCATTTGATAAAGTTGGTTCCAAACCCAAATTTCCTGAGGACCTCACAGAGGTATGTCCACTCAACAGAGTCAAATGCTTTGCAGCATCCAAGGATGCCAGCGCCCAATCCTGCTGCTCCCACCACCCCATCTGAGTAACCACCTGAGCTCTGCGAATACTATCCGAAGTGGATTTCCCTGGTATAAAACCGGTCTGATCAGAGTGTATGACATCATTGATGACCCGCGCTAGTCTATTGGCCAATAATTTATTCAGTATCTTATAGTCTATGTTAAGCAGTGATATGGGACGGTAAGAACCACAATCCTCTGGGTTCTTGCCTGGTTTCAGAATAACTACTATGGTAGCTTCTTTCATAGAATCCGCCAGGTCCCCCGCCAATAAGCACGCCTCAAATAGAGAAAGAAGTTGGGCTGACATAACCTCAATATATTGAACATATACTTCCAGAGGAATCCCATCCGGGCCCGAGGCCTTCCCTTTAGTCATATCCAATATACACTCAGAAATCTCCTCTACTGTGAAGGGGGACTCCAGTAACTCACAACCCTCCTCTGACAACTGTGGAAACTGCATGTCATCCAAATATTTCTCCAAGTCTTCCATTGAGTGCCCAGCCCTAGACGTATATAAGTCCCTATAGAAGTCTGCAAATTGAGCCACTATCTCCTGGGAGGTATGAACCAAAACATTCTGAGCGTTTCGAATGTTCAACACTGGAGGAGACAAGGTATTCTGTCTCACCACATGAGCCAAGAGTTTGCCGGATTGGTTACCCAATTCAAAAAAGGATTGGCCAGTGAAGAAGATTCTACGTTCCGCCTTCTCCTGTAGTACTAGAAGATAATCTCTCCCCACCGAGAGCCAAGCCTCCCTGTTTTGTGGGGAGGGATCACCCACAAACGCGGCCTCCAATTCTCCACATTTTCCCGCCAAATCCCTTTCCCTTTGGGCCGAGGAGCGCTTAACAAAAGATATTGATGATTTCAGGCAGCCTCTCAAATACGCTTTCAGCGTATCCCATCGTAATAACCCATTCTGCTCCTGCCTATGTGCTTCGAGAAAGACATCTAGCTGCTCTGGGATTCTATCGTTCGATTTGATTAATTGGATCCAAAACGGATGAATTTTAAGGGCCCCCCTCCTACCAACCTCCGGTAATGACATTTGCAGAAGAATCGGACTGTGATCAGAAATTGCTCTGGGAAGATGTTCAATGCTCACCATAGAGTTATATACCGAGGGCGTGCCAAAAATATAATCTATATGAGACAATGCATCAAATTGTGGTGTGTGACAAGTGAATTCGCGAAGTCCCATATGACTAACTCTCCACAGATCTACCCAGCCTATCTCCTCCATTAATGAGGCTAATGGGGAGACCCCTTGTCGTACGTCCCCCTCTCCACTACACAGGAACCGATCAATAGCCTGATCCATTATAAGGTTCAGGTCTCCTAGGAGGATCACTCTGGCTTCTTGATATGCGGAAGCAAAAGAAACCGCCTCCCTAAGTAGTGCCAGAGACCCTGGCGGTGGGTTATATATCCCCATTATGACATAAGATGTGGAGTTAATGTTGGCGTGCACAAATACGTATCTCCCCTCAGGATCAATTCTGGTATGCATCACTTCCCACCTAAGGGTTCTATGAATTAATAGAGATACCCCTCTAGAGGCAGAAGTTCTAACAGAGTGTCTACTCCACTGAATCCAGGGCTTACATAAAAGCTGTACTGTGTCTGCTGTCAGATGCGTCTCCTGAAGACAGATTATATGTGCGTTCACATTTTTAAGCACAGAAAAAATCATATTCCGCTTCCTTGGAGTCCCCATGCCCCTCACATTCCAGGACAAGAACTTAAGTGACGCCATACTTAGAACACTCTCTATGTACTGATAACAGCCCTTCCCTCTCCCCCCTCCCCCTAGGTAGTGCCATTCCCTGATACGCTCTCAAAATGTAAGGTACTCGTTTTCTGACAGTGTAAAACAGAGATCAAAAACATGAACCACATAAAAACCCAGTTAGCCATCAGAAGCTCAACAGGAGCTCAATAGCTATATACTATATATGCAGGGGGTAGCTTCCACCGATAAGGAATATACACAGTGGAATCACAAATCAGGCTGCGTACTCCAACCAGTTCCCCCCTGTAATGTGCTTTACTGTGCCACAGAATAAGAGGAACAACCGCCCGTTAGTCAGAATCCCCTATTAACACTTCGGTAACCTACTACAATCACGTATCTTAACAGGAATAATATATGATCTGGAACCATTCTGAACTCCGATCCCCCTACTAGGCATAATACAGGAAGATAAAGCATTATGATAGGAAACTTTAAACAACATCTCTCCCAAGTATAACCTATCCCCACATGCAGGACAACAAAAGTCCGTTCAGGATACATATTCACCATGCCAGTCCCCAAGAAAACCTTCATCTTCTAGGCGACCTCATATTCCTCAGCAACCATTCATCCGCCTCCTCCGGGTTGGCAAAAAATACTGCTCGATCTCCATCGACGACTCTCAAGCGGGCCGGATAAGCCATAGAATATGGAATTTGTCGGTCTCGCAGCTTTCGTTTAATCATCACAAACGATGCACGTTGCCGCTGTAATTCCGGAGAGAAATCGGGGAAAATCGACACCGTGACGTTGTCCACTTTAATGGCCCCCTTGCGTCTGGCTGCCTGCAGGACCAGATCCCGATCCTTACAATTTAACAATCTCGCCAGGAATGGTCGAGGGTTCGCTCCAGGGGGTGGCGGCCTCGCCGGCACCCTGTGCGCTCTTTCCACTGCAAAAGCCTGCGAAAACACGGTATCTGGAAACATATCTTTCAGCCATTTCTCTGTAAACTCGTCCGGACGGGGTCCTTCTGCTCGTTCTGGTAGGCCTATAATGCGAAGGTTGTTCCTCCTCAGCCTGTTCTCCAAATCATCCGCTTTCTGGCGCCATAAATCCACCTTTCCAGAGAGGTCTCGAAGAGTGCGGGGTATATTAGCTGTACGGTCCTCCAGGTCAGACAGCCTGGTTTCAGCATGCTCGACTCGGTCCCTCAAGTTGTGCAAATCCTGCCTCAGGAGACCCACATCCACCTTAACCTCCTCTATTTTTGTCGTGACCGAGGTCTTGGTCTCTAATATCGCCGCCAGCAGCGTCTCCGATACTTGCTGCAATGTCAGGCCAGGCTGTGCTGTTACCTCAGCCGCAGGGCGTAACTCCGACTGCCCTCCAGGAACTTTTGCCGGCCCCTCTGCTCCATGCTGTGAGGCCTCGCCGCGGGCGCCATCTTGGACCGCACCTCGGGCAAACTCTTTCAACTTCTCCGCGGCTCCTGCCGCTTTTGACGGACCCATTTTGCTCCTCAGGGGTCTCTTACCCTTTCTCCGCAAGTTATAAGAAATGGTGGCAACAGTAATTCCTCCGCAGGATAAATAATAGGGGTCTCTGGTCAGAGCCGAAGTTCCGTGCGACCGCTCACATCAGTGCCTGGCCACGCCCCCATTAGCCATCTTTTTAGAAAAAATATTGACTCCCCTCATTAAAAAAAACCAAATAATTTCTCCTGGACACCAGCCATTTTTTACAGATTATTAAAAGTCTACATCAGATTGAGCCTACTAGCCTCCTAATTACATTGGATGTCAATAGCTTATACACATCCATCACACATCAAGATGGCCTAGCAGCCACAAGTAGCCTCCTGGACACTACCGATATGTCCATGAATTCCAAATCATTATGTTTAGAACTACTCAAATTAATTCTGAATGAGAATTATTTCTTATTTGGGGACAACTTTTATAAACAGATCAATGGCACTGCTATGGGTTCTAACATGGCTCCTCCATATGCCAATGCCTACATGGCAGAATTCGAATCTACCCACATTTACACCAATCCTAGATTCAGGGATAATGCAATCTGCTGGCATCGATATATAGATGACATATTTTGCATATGGAAAGGTACTGAACAATCTGCCATAGATTTTGTCCAGGAAATTAACACCATACGTGAGGGTCTACAATTTACATTAAATCTGAGTTCACAGGAGATAAGCTTCCTGGACACGTTGGTTAAGAAAAATAACACTGGCCATCTAGTTGTCGATCTATATACCAAACCTACAGACAGAAATGGCCTGCTCCATTTCCAGAGTAACCATCCGTATAAAACTAAAACCTCACTTCCTAAATCTCAATATAAACGCATCTCTAGGATTGTAACAGATGAGACAACACGACACACTAGATTACAAGAAATGACTGACAAATTCAAAGACAGAGGTTATCCTTCACGGATACTTCAACAAGAACTGCATAATACGATTCAAGAAGATCACACACCTCATACCACCCGCAACGACACTAAACTAAATAGAATCCCGTTTGTACATACATATCACCCTTTGGTTCCAAAATTCCAACAAATTATTAGAAAACATTGGCACCACCTCAGTACGGCCTACCCGACCATTCAAGAATTTATGTCGCCTGCTATGATGTGCCTCAAACGCCCACCCAATTTCAGGGATAGATTGGTTAGAGCAGACATTGGCAGCAACACTAAATTGCCCAGACAAACTTTCTTACGACCCAGACATAATGGAACTTTCCCATGCCTCCATTGCTCATGCTGCTCCAACGTTATCAAGGGTGATCGGTTCCAGCATCCCCACACAAATAAATCTTTTCCCATAAAAGGCTTCTATACATGATACCAATTTTGTGGTATACCTGGTAAAGTGCCCGTGTGGGCTAATATATGTGGGCGAAACCACACAACACATTAGGGATCGCATAACAAGCCACAAATCTACTATCCGCTGTAACAAAAACTGGTTACCATTACCAGACCACTTCAGTAAGGCTAATCATCAACTTTCCCAATTTCAGTTCCAGATAATTGAACACGTTCCTCAACCACGTAGAGGTGGCAACCACATACATTTACTTAAGGAACGGGAATCCTACTGGATACATACATTACAAACCTTAAGTCCCAGGGGTCTCAATAGGGAATTTGACCTAATGAATTGATACGAAACCCTATTATCTTCTGTGCAGTTCATGTATTAATGCCAGTTCCTATATCTTGTTTGACTTGCATATTCTAACTTGTTGTCTTTTCTGTTTCTAGACACGCTAGAGAAAAAACACATCCACATGGACCAGGTAAAAGTACCATAAAACCGGCTGTCAAATCTCATCTTTATTCCTTCATTTTTATACATATATATTTTTCTGATTTTTATTTTTTTCAAATTTTTTCACATTTTCCCTTCTCTCTATATGTTGCCATGACTACTATGACCTTCTATACCGTTCCTACATCTATCCTTACATTGACATCCCATACACATGGGCTGAGATCATCTATACCTTCAGACATACGGTCCCTTTGCTTCTCTGGTTCGTTGTCATGGCAACTAGATAGCGTCCGATCAGTTTCTGTCAACATACTTCTCTATATAGTTACATTCCTTCATTACATGCCACTCACATATATATATATATATACACACACTAACACACATTCTTACTATAATAACCTCAGGAATATTCATTGCACTCACATCAGCTGCAAGGTCCCTTTGCTCTTTCTCCAAGGTCCCTTGCTATAATTACCTCATGAATATTCACTGCACTCACAGTTCCGGTTGGTCTGGTATAGCAACTCACATAGCACAGACACACAGGGAATATCCAGCGGACAACCCATACCAGTGATATCGTCTTACAGGTACAGCAGCACATGTATTTCCTCTTACTTTCTCCCTTTAGTTTATCCTCTAGTGTTTGTTCCTTTCCACACTATCCTTTATTTTCTACCGGTACTTTATGGTATGGTCTACAGTGAGGACTCTTTCCTCTCCCCACCACAATAACAAAACTAAATCAATATATGTAACCTAGGTATTGCATTACCATCAGAGGTTTCCAGATTGTTTATGCCACATACAGTTATATACTGCTAGATCCTCCTTGAGCATATTTAACTTAATTTTGTTCTGACTATTCAGCCCCTAGTCTTGTTTTTATAGATCATTATGACTTATTCTTTCATAGATGATTATTATTTCCTTAATTCTTGTGTTACGTGTTCCACTAATTGATCACGCAATTTTCTTTATACAGTTCAGTATTAAAATATTTTTATTTTTCCTTATAATGTATAATAATTGTTCTCTGTGTATATCTGAGGTGACAGCGCTATATAATTTCATGTAAACAGAGATAACTCATCTATATATGTTATTTTCATATTATTATTTTTCATTTGTTCATACTGTATTTTTGTAAATTTTATTGCCAACTTTGTAAAAGCATTTTATTCTTTATCATTTTAGCGACCGTGACAAAGGCCGAGGTTCGGCCGAAACGTCTTTACCAAGTCGCTTTCCACCTCAACTTTACCATCTTTTGTTGCAATAAAACTTGAATTTGTTTGCATCTGGATCTTTTGCGTACCTCTGTGTGTGCTGGGGTTATATATTTCCAATAGGGTCCAGAATGCAAGCAGGGGGAAGGGGTTAAGGATTCAAATGCGGCTTCAGCCTCTGAAGTCCACATCTTGGCATTCATACCCTTCTTAGTGAGGGTGGAAATAGGAGCATTTAAAGATGAGAAGTTGGGGATGAACAGTCGGCAGAAGTTGGCGAATCCTAGGAAGCGTTGAATGGCCCTTAAGCCTTGGGGGCGTGGCCACTCCAGGACAGCCTTTACCTTCTGGGGGTCCATCTTGAAGCCCTGATCGGAGATAATATAGCCCAGGAAGGACAGAGACTTCTTCTCAAAAACACACTTCTCCAACTTGGCATAAAGGCGATTCTCTCTTAGACGGAGCAACACCTGGCGGACATGACTGATGAGTTACTGGATCTGGGCAAAAAAATCTAAATGTCATCGAGATACACCACAACACATACATAAAGGAGATTACGAAAAATGTCATTGACAAATTCTTGAAATACTGCAGGGGGCGTTACACAGGACGAAGGGCATAACTAAGTATTCGTAGTGCCCATCACGAGTATCAAAGGCAGTCTTCCATTTGTCACCTCGACGAATCCAAAATAAGATTGTAGGCCCCCCGCAGGTCTAGTTTAGAATTTCCCTCCCCCCGTATGCGATCAAACAGTTCAGAAATCAAAGGCAGGGGGTACCTGTTCTTCACCATGATCTGGTTTAGGCCTCGGTAGTCAATGCAAGGTCGTAGCGATCCATCTTTCTTTTTAACAAGAAGAACCCCGCTCCGGCCGGGGATGAGGATTTACGAATGAAACCCCTCTCCAGGTTCTCCTTAATGTAGGCCGACATGGACTGGGTCTCTGGCAGGGAGAGAGGGTACACTCTACCACGAGGAGGAGACGATTCCGGAACCAGGTCGTTTGGACAGTCATATGCCCGGTGTGGCGGCAAGGTCTCAGCCTCCTTTTTTATTAAAGACATCGCAGAACATGGAGAAACAAGAAGGCAACCCTGTCCAAGACTGAAGAGGAGCAGGCTGTGGCGACTGGATATGGCCCAGACAGCGGTCAAGACACTTCAGACCCCACTGGAGGACCTCTCCAGAGTTCCAACCCAGGACGGGGGCGTGCAGACGAAGCCAAGGCAAACCCAGCAGCACGGGGTTGACGGCCTTGGACAGGACAAACAGGGAGATGAGTTCAGCATGAAGGGCTCCCACTTGGAGTCTCAATGGCTTGGTTACGGACACAACTGGGTCCGGCAATGGCAGTCCATCCACTGAGGCAACGATCAGCGGCCTTTCAAGCGGGATAGTAGGCAACTGTAGGAGATCCACAAGGTCCTGGCAGACGAAGTTGGCTGCAGAGCCGGAGTCCAGATATGTGGAGACCTGATGGGACCTCTCGCCAGCAATGATGGTTACGGGAATGAATAGTTTGGAAGAGAGTTCTTGATTCAATGTGTTGACGCCCAGGGTGGTCTCCAACCAAACCTAGGCGCTAGGGTTTTTTGGCTTGTGAGGACACAGACGCACAACATGGCCAGCGAGGCCGAAATATAAGCAAAGTCCAGAGGTGCGCCTGCGCTGTTTCTCCGGGACCGATAATTTTAGTCGGTCTACTTGCATTGGGACCTCGGGCAAAGCAATAGAAGCAGGCAAGAGGGGTTGCTGAAAGTTGGGCGCCAGTCTAGTCTGCTGACGAACCTCGTGAGATCTTTCCCTCAGCCTTATGTCTACCCGAGTGGCAAGCAGAATCAAGTCATCAAAGGCAGAAGGCAGGTCTCGAGCAGCCAGTTCATCCTTGATCTCGGACGACAGGCCATGCCAATAGGATGCCACGAAGGCCTCATTCTTCCAGGATAGCTCTCCTGCCAGAGTCCGGAACTGGATTGTATACTCGCCCACGGAGGTGTCCTCTTGGCGAAGGTTGAAGATGGCAGTGGCTGCCAATGAGACTCGCCCAGGCTCCTCAAAAATAGTTCGGAATATTCGCACGAACTCCTGGAAATCTCGTGTCCCTGACGTTCCCAGATAGGATTAGCCCATGCCAGGGCCTTGCCAGTCAGGAGGGATATGATGAATGCCATCTTGGCTCCATCTGACGGAAATGCTCGAGAGTGCAGGGTAAAATGAATGTGGCATTGGTTCAGAAACCCCCGACAAGCACTGGCGTCTCCATCGAACCGAGAAGGCAATGACAGCGAGAACCGAGGATCCGGACAGGAACTGCCAGGAGGATCGGCTTGAAGGACTTGCATAGAGGCAGGAAGAGAAGCAACTAGCATCCCTAGCTGCTGCGCCATAGAGTCCACTGCCACGAGGAGCTGATCCTGCCTAGCTCGGAGATCCAGCAGATCCACCTGCATGGCTTGGGAGGGTGCCAAGCCCTTGAATTGACCAGCAAACTCCATGGCCAGAGCGTACTGTCACGATGCGGGGTGTGGACCCACTGGGCCGTACCGCGTAGCGGGATGGCAGCTGGCCAAACAGGTAAGTACAGAGCTCAATTAGTTCAGAGAGAGTACCTGAGGCAATCGTAGGCAGTAGCAAGGCAGGCACGTCCAAGACCAGGCGGCGGGAAGTCGTCAGGTGAGGCGTAGCAGATCAAGCATAGACTGTAGCACAGCACGGCAATAGCACTAGGTAGCACCGAAACAGGATACGGGATACAGGAGCAAGGTACACTGGGAAACTGGGAGACCATAACACGACAAACGAAGGGTAACAAACAACGCTCTGGCAAAAAGCAAGAGGACAGAGCCCTTTTTATAGCCCAGGGCATACTGGGCTAGATTGCAGACTTCCTGCAAAAATGCGCGCACTGGCCCCTTAAGGCCGTGCACGCGCGGGCGCGCACGCCCGCCGGAGACACTCGTGGTCCGGAAGTGAGTGCCGGCGCCTCACAGGAGGACGACGCTGCATCAAGTTAAGATGTCCATGGCAACGGCCGTCGAGGTTAGCGACCGAACGACTGACCGTGGCCATAGACGTTACATCAATCATGTTAGATTGTTCATAAAAATGATCTTCTCCATCTTGTCAGACTGAACTGGCCGATAAAGGATGCCATTTATCACCATTGTAGAGAGAAATCAATGATGTGAAAGGGCAAAGTGGCAAATGATAAGATGATTATGCCATACACTAAATCACGAAATCAAATGATAAACAGGCAAAAAAAAAATCCAACATGTTGGATCACCGCAGACAGTGGTTGGCCATTTCGCATGATTTTTGTTTAATTTATATAGTCAGCCTTATCCAAATCTGCAGGCTCGATTCTGCAGGAAACTGATCGGATAACACAACTTGCTCTGAAGAAGTGTATTCTTTACACCTGGCCCTGTACAGTCCTCCTATGTAGAAAAAAACCCTCTCCTTATAGACAATGCGGCACAGGGCATTGTGTTATAGAAGCACAGTAAAGCCGTTAGGGGTATTTGTGCAGACAGTAAAAATTTGGTTCCCATACCAACCTGCAAATACAGGGGCGTAACTAGGAAACTTTTGACTGGGGCCCCCCCCCCGGTAACCAACGGCGCCACAACTCCCGCCTTCCCGACAATGAACACTTATCAGTTCTGTGTGCCAAGTGTACTCTTATTAGCCTTTTAGTTACAGGGTTACAAATAATGTAACGAACAGTTAAGCACTGTGTAATGATGGGGGTAGGGAAACAGACAAGTGAGCCCTAATCTACCCGCCACTCAGTCCCTGCCTACTTGCAACGACCCGCCCTAGGCGACGGGGTACAACTGGGCGACGGTCCCTACACTCAATAAGTGCACGACAGACAAACAGACAAGGGAACACAGAACCTAAGGGAAACGGGGCAGTTGCCCACGGCAACACCATCAGCAACAAGAGTAGTAAACGAGTCGAGTGAAACCAGGAGAGTACGAGGTGCCAAACGCAGAGCAGGAGAGTAGTGAACAAGCCGAGTCAAACCAGGAGAGCACGAGGTACCAAACGCAGAGCAGGAGAGTAGTCAGCAAGCCAGGGTCAATACGAAGCAGGGACAAATAGTACAAGAAGCTGCAGCAGAGCCAGGAAACCAACAGAGAAGATTCACAAGCAAGGAGGAACAGGAAAGGCAGGTATAAATAGACAGAGGGCGGGAGCTAGCTCCGTCTGGCCAGGCTGCGATAGGCTCTCCCACTCCTAAGCCTGCCATCCTGAGTGGTGGAAGATGGAGTCAGTCTCACAGACCTAGAAGCAGGTGCAGACTGATTACCTATGGGCGTTGATAAAGAAGCTGTGCCTGGCAGATCCGTTACACACTGTTGGGCGGTCTGAGGGGCCTCTCTTTCTAAGGGCTTACATGCCGTGGTTGCTATTGACCGCAGCATCTAAGAGGTTAAACGCGCGGAATCAGAGTGATCTTGGATTCTACCTGTTGCAGCGAGGCATCTGCTGTATCAAGGGCGTAGGTAAAGGCTCATAGGCCCTGATACAAAAGTCCTTCTTGGGCCCCCCAACTTCTTATGACCGACGGGCCGCAGCTTGCAGCTGCATCGCTAAGTCTCCTAAGTGACCCAACAATGCAGCACTAGCAGCCAGGGGCGTCACGAAGGTCTTAAAACATATGGGGCAATAGCCACAATTCATATCCACCAAAAAATTTGTATATATATATATATATATATATATATATATATATATATATGAGGCAGCATATCTATAGCACTACAACCACATAGATATGGATAGGATTAGATACAATGGCTCAGCAGACTGTATCACACATGATAGGATTAGATCTAGGACTCAACAGACAGTATCACACATGATAGGATTAGATACACAGCTCAGCAGTCAGTATCACACATGATAGGATTAGATATACAGCTCAGCAGACAGTATCACACATGATAGGATTAGATACACAGCTCAGCAGTCAGTATCACACATGATAGGATTAGATATAGGACTCAACAGACAGTATCACACATGATAGGATTAGATACACAGCTCAGCAGTCAGTATCACACATGATAGGATTAGATATACAGCTCAGCAGACTGTATCACACATGATAGGATTAGATACACAGCTCAGCAGTCAGTATCACACATGATAGGATTAGATATAGGACTCCACAGACAGTATCACACATGATAGGATTAGATACACAGCTCAGCAGTCAGTATCACACATGATAGGATTAGATACACAGCTCAGCAGTCAGTATCACACATGATAGGATTAGATATAGGACTCAACAGACAGTATCACACATGATAGGATTAGATACACAGCTCAGCAGTCAGTATCACACATGATAGGATTAGATACAGGACTCAGCTCACTGACATTGCGGCTCCAGTGCTGGACCAGGAAATGTAAGATAATAAATGCTTTGCTTTTTTATGTGACTAAATTTTTTTGCCTTTTTTTTTTTTTTTTTTACAGGTTCGATTGTCGCACTACGTCAATGACAGAGTTATTTTTATTCTCAATAAAATGGTTAACAAGGGTTGTGTGGTGTTTTTTTTATATTTCAATAAAATATTTTTTCTATGTCCTTGCATTTTTTTAAACTTTATTACTACCACCTTACTGATGCCCGCTGGATGATTGACAATGTCCATTACTAAGGGCGGGGCTTAATGTTAGCCGTGCAGAGGCTAACACTAACCCCCATTATTACTCAGGTACCGTCTGCCACCAGGTGTGCCGGGAAGAGCCGGGTACGATCCAGTGCCCGACCATCTGTAGCGGCGGTCGGGCACTGGGCCGGCAGCAGGCGGATATTATTAGGCTGGGAAAGGCCAACAATATTGGTGCGGGTGATTTTTTACCATTTAAAAAGAAAAAATGACGTGGGGTCCCCCCCCCCCCATTTTCATAACCAGCCAGATATAACATAGCAGCAGCAGCAGCAGCCTGGCATTACCAGGGTGTGAAGGGACACTGTATTTGGCCTTTCCCAGCCTAATAATGCCAGCCTGCGGCCGCCCCAGTGCCTTACCATCGCTACAGATAGTCAGGTACTGGATCATACCTGGCTCTTCCCAGCACCCCTGGTGGCAGTGGGTACCGGGGTAATAATGGGGGTTAGTGTTAGCCTCTGCATCGGCTAACACTAAGTCCCTCCTTAGTAATGAACACTGTCATTCAGCCAGTGGCCATTACTAAAGAGGTAGAAATAAAATGTTTAAAAAATAAAAAGACATAGAAAAAATATTTTATTGAAATAAAACAAAAACACACAACCCTCGTTAACCATTTTATTTAGAATAAAAAGTCGTTATCGAAGTAGTCCTCGAATCCGACGTAGTCCAACAACCGAATCTGTAAAAAAATCACAAACACAAAAAAAAAACCATTAGTAACACATGTGGTAGGCTTAGATACAGGGCCCCAGCAGACAGTAATGTTTCACTTACCCTTCTCTTCGGCTCTGGGTGCACCGAAGGTCCTGACGCCATCGAGCGCCGCGACGTCAAGATGTGAAAAAGACGTCAGGACCAAAGCTGCGTTCGGGAACGAGGAGGGTAAGTATATTGTTACTATACTAATAGGGGTCCTTGTAGTTTATTACATAGGGCCCCGGTTACTATAGTAATTTATAATAGTCATGGCGCGTTGGGCATCGGGCCCACTGCTTCGGGCCAGGTCGCAATTGTGACTACTGCGACCCCTATAGCTACACTGCGACACTGGGCTGCATTATACAGCCGACACCTGCTGAGTATGGGGGCATTCAGCCCGTTCCATACTTCCCCATGATGGCTGCTATACGTACATGTACGTGGCATGTCGTTAGGGTGTTAAAGGGGTCCTCTGGACATTTCTTATTGATGGTCTATCTTTATGATAGGTTATCAATATTAGATCGGCGGGGGTCCAACTCCCGGAACACCCGCCGATCAGCTTTTTTGGAGGGGCCGTAGTACTCGTCGCCTTGGCCTCTTCAGTGTTTACCAGGCACAACGCCGTACACATCGGTAGCAGCTGCGCCTGGGATTGCAGCTCAGTCCCGTTCACTTGAATGCATTCCCAGGCACAGTCGCCCCGTGTGTGTACGGTGTTGTGCTTGTTAACTGGGAAAAGTCAGACGAACGCTATGGTCCCATCCATCACGGACCCCCACTGATCTGATAGTGATGGTCTATCCTAAGGATGGGCCATCAATATAAAATGCCCAGAGGACCCCTTTCTTTAATGTAATATGTGTGAAGTTTGAAGTTATATAACGTGGCAGAGGGCAGGGCCAGGCAGGCATCAGTATATGTGTTAGGGGGAATTCACACTGAGTTTTTCAGCATGCTTTTTGACGCGGAAAAGCGTGTAAAAAAACAGACGGAAACGGATGCGTTTTTTCCAGTGAGCGCTAAAACCGCTCACAGGAACAAGCGACTTGCCCCTATATTCGTGCGTTTACGTCTCTGACCTCCCATTGACAATAAGAGGCAGAGAAATTTGCCTGCGGCGCTCAATGTCCGCAGCCAAAAAACACGGCAAACGGCGTGCAGGCATGTGAAAATCTGACTCAAAATTACAGAAGGCATTTTGAGGCAGATTTTTCTGCCTGCAAAAAACTCTGTGTGAACAGGACCTTAAGGCTTCAGTATAGGTGTTAGGGGGAAAGAGCCACCCATTGAAAACCATGAAATTTTTCCTGCGAGCAGTAAAAAACGCCTGCGGGAAAAAGAAGCGTTAGGCTATGTTCACACTGAGTTTTTTGCAGGAGGAATATCTGCCTCAAAATTCCGTTTGGAAGTTTGAGGCAGATTTTCCTCTGCCTGCACGCCGATTTTCGCTGCGTTTTTTGCCCGCGGCCATTGAGCGCCGCGGGCATAAAACACCGCGAAATACGCTTTCTCTGCCTCCCATTGAAGTCAATGGGAGGCCAGAGGTCAGAGGTGTAAACGCCCGAAGATAGATAGATATGTCGCTTCTTTTACTGCTCGCGGGATAAAGACGCCGACGCCTCCCATTGAAATTGTTATGGAATAAATATATGTATAATGTATCTGGGACCTCAAAGAGTGCAATGCTGAAGAGAAGAACATGTATTAGAATATATGTTGGGTATTATTGAAAGGTAATGGAATAGATTTGCAGACATTCTGTAGATAGTAGAAATTGGGGCCCTACAAGGACTTACCAGACACAAAGGAGTCTGTTTGATGTTTGATGTTTGATGTTTGAGTTCTGTGCATACAGCCAAGATAAGATAAGGACCAGACACCAGATTAACAACTAGAGATAAGAACAATGTACATTGTGACATAAATCACAAGGGAAGAAACCACAAGAATGTAAATGATTAATGTGTGTCTGCACGTATTCATGTGATATTTTTACTATATAAACTCTGTGTCTCTGCAAATAAAGTCAGAAGTATTTTACCTTGAGAAACGTCTCAGTGTATCTGTTGCTTCTCCGAGCTCGTCCCCCCCACCTGATTTGAACCTGCATGGAGATCAAGGCGTAACGTGACTCAAATTGCGATCACAGAAAATGGCGCCCGAACCAGGGACTTGACCAGAAGGACGGCACCCCACCTAGGGGATCTCCCGGGACTTGAATGGCGACCACCCGGACGAAGGAACGTGCAGACCACTGCTGCAGCAAGGTAAGAAGACTTAATTCTTACAAACTCTGCTCTGCACCTTCCTGTCTGGTAGGTCACCTTCCCGGTAGTACTCCTGAGGGATAGAGGGGCCACATGAGGGTATTTTTAGTGTAAAAATCTGGTCAAGTCTATATGTAATCCTACCCTCAGGATAAAGTGCCTGATCTCCATGACAGTATTTGTATGAATGTTGTAGAAACCCAGTTTTGTGTCACAAATGCATTTTAGAATAAGGAAATTGTTTTTGGAAAAAACTTCCGATAATCCGGCAAATTACCAGAAACATGTGTACATGCTTCAGGTGACTACGGGGATTATGATAGGCTAAATTTAAGCCCGGAAATCGAAAATTTTGTGCAATCTGATAATCCGGAAAAATACCGAAAATGTGTGTACAGCATTGAGGTACTTGCGGGGATCATCATGCACTGATTTTCAGCTCAAAATTCCAGAATTTTCTGCAATCTGATAATCCGGCATGTCAAAAGAACAGCTTGATTTTACGTTTGCCTTATTATTTGGATCAGGAATATTTGTCATATTACTGTTATGGTGTGGAGGATATCTCCTTGAGTGGTGTCTCAGACGAGGAAAGTTATAAAAGGACTGTGAAAGGGAAAGATCCTCTGGCCAGAGTAGAAGAGTAAGTACGGAAACTAGAAACTGTCTAAAATAGATGAGAAAGAAATTCATCTGTCAGTAGCTAAAATCTGTAACAAAATAAGAAGTATCAAGTGGATAAGTAACTGTCGAAAATAGGCAAGAAAGAAATTTGCCTATCAGGAAACTTACCCCTTGAATTACTTAGGGTGTGCCAAAAAAGGCCACCACTTACAGTCACATGAGGAACTTGGTGTTCCTATTAAGGAGTTTCGAGGGGATAAGTAACTGTCTAAAATTACCCCCTACGTAACTTAGGGTCTGCCCATAGGCGACCACTTATAACTATGGGGAACTTGGTGTTCCTATTACGAGATGAGCACCCACAAGGACTGACAGCCAAACAGGTAGTAGCAGAAAGAGGAGGTAAAAAGGCAACGCAAGGAACGAATCAGTTAATGAAGGCATGTGGAATGGGAAAAGCGGGAAGATTAGATCGGGAAAAATATAGATGATATAATGAGCAGATCCTTTGTGGGATTATTGTTTAGTTGGTTGTAATTTGGCTCAGTTGGATAGTGTATACAGAGTGTACGTAGGAGATCGTAAATGTGGGACTTTCCCTAACAGCCAATAGCCATAGTGTTTGTTAGTGAAGATAAAAACTGAGAGAGAAGGGTATGAGTCCCCTCCATCATAGCAGGGCTATGGGCAACAGTCACGGCAAACGAGAGTAGGTATGGCATATGGGTGAGCAAGCACCTGTTAAAATGGTGTAAATTTATTAGGGGATTGTAAATCCAGAACCACACAGAGTCAAATGACAAAGCAGATTGGAGTAGATGGATTGTAGCATCTTTTAGAAAGCAACAAAGAGCCTACAAATGTATGTAATGTTAATACACTGAAGTAAAAGTACGAGGAGGTTGTCAGAGGAAATTCATATTTTATAAAGTAAAGTTTAAAGCAAAGGGAGCTATAGAAGTAGTAGCTGTTTTAATGTTGCAAATGACCTTATAGTAAATTCCCATATGGTATAATTTAGAATCAACTAGTGTGACAAGAGAAGGGGGAGGTGGAGAACAGCTGCTAGTGAGATAAGAAATGTAATCTTGTTCTTGAAATGAATGGACACAACATTAAATGCTGATATAGATATTTTGTATGACTTTGTGTCATTTTGTAGATTGAATCAGGAAAAGTGATAAATGTAATAATGTATAAGCAGTCCTTCACAGCCAAACCACCAGATACCTCTGTCTTATATTATGAGACCCTTGATCCTGTCATACATTCTGCACAGAGTGCAGAGTTGCTTGCCCTGATCAAGGCATGAAAACTGGCAGAGGGAAAAAGAGGAGGGCGGCTCCAAGCCGCAGATTGGGCAAAAGGTATTCTGGAGAACAAAGGGAAATTGGAAGGTAGAAAGTTGATGAAAAGTGCTTTAGAGGGATTTGCAGAAGAGGAAGTTAGGAATAAGAAATGTATTGAATGTATTAGAGAACAGGACCAGCCGACGCCCGGTAATGGCGTCCGTACCTCATGTTGAGTGTGTCCTCATTGTTGGTGGGAAACCCCCTGCGCACTGTTTCCAATGGGAGAGGCTGCCCCCCCCCCTGCCCCTGATGTGGCCACGCCCGGCCCATCCAAATCAGTATGAAATAATCACCTTGTTAATTTTGTCATTTGTAGTGTTTTTTTCTATTTACAGAAGTTCCAGTCTAGTTCACTGATGAAACAACACGTCATCATAATATAGAGATGGTGGCCGTCAGATTGTACGGTTAAACATTAACGTAGATAATTTCTATACAATGGTGTGATAAATGATTGCAGATACGTATGTTGTTTTGCCGGCATTGAAAGTGTTAAGTTGTGAGAAGTTGTGAGAAGCTTTGAGTTTGTGACCCCCCTCCCTCCCCTCTAAAGTGTGCTGTGTTTGGGAGGAGGAGGAGGGGGGCTGACTGGGTGCAGTCTGCAGGGCTGATGAGACAAAGGGATCTCAATATGCACTGCTGAGATATATATATATCAGTAATGTCTACAAACCGAAATACATTTCTTCTCTTTTGCGCAAGCGCTGTTGGTTATAAAAGTTACGATATTTATGTGTTATGATGTGATCAGATTTCATGTGTTTTGATGTTAATTCAGATGTATTAAACTACAGATACTGTGAGACACGGGGGTTTTGAAAATGTATGTGCCCCCCACCGTTATACTGTTTATTGGTTTGCAGTAATTAATGTTATCAGAGATAATATTTTCTGTTTTATTGAATAACTAACTACAATTGTTCTATTTTTGATTTCACATAGAAATTATGTCATTGTAAAGATAACATGTTTGTCAGGAAAAAGTCATTTTTGTTTCAGGCTGTTGTACATTACAGGAGGTTAAATTAGTGTTATGTTGAGATGTAGTTTTGAACTCTGCTACATCACTCTCGCAGAGTCCACAAAGGGGGAAGGGTGAAGGAACTGATCAGGTACAATTTTGGTTTATGTGTAAGAGACCATCCCCCTCCAGCAAAGTTACATAGGAGGCGAGGTGACGTCACTCACACGAGTTTATGAGGGAGAAGGCAAAACAAAACTTGTATATTCATTTGTCAACTGCAAGACATTTGAGATTAACCTGTGCACTCCTTCTCCCTGAGCAGGTCACACTCCATAGCTGTACTACATTGAACGCAGCTACCTTACTGCCTTTGGAGCAAGGGGGAGAAGACGTAGGTAAAGTATGGTCACAATTTTTGCCTGAAACTGATGAACATGATTGTATGGCCCTTATGGACCAGGAAACAGTGGGGTTCGCACATGTAAAAGATACCCCACTCCAAAACCCAGACCTAATACTCTTTGTGGATGGTTCAAGGTATTGTGTAGAAGGATCTTTTCTTACAGGATATGCAGTAACCACCGAAGATGTAGTCCTAGAAGCAGCCTCCTTACCAGCGTCCCGCTCAGCACAAGAAGCGGAGCTTAAGGCCCTGGCAGCAGCATGCCAACATGCAGAAGGAAAGACAGCAAATATATACACTGACTCTCGATATGCTTTTGGGATTGCACACGATTATGGCCCCATATGGAAGGCTAGACAATTTTTGACCTCTGCAGGTACACCTGTAAAGAATGCAGACTTTGTAAAATACTTGATGGAGACCCTGATGTTACCCACAGAAGTAGCAGTAGTAAAAATTAAAGCTCACACTAAGGTGAGTTCACCAGAGACAAAAGGGGAAATGCCCTGGCAGACGAAGCGGCAAAGCAAGCAGCACAGAAGCTACCCGTGTTAGCAGCCGTATGTCAGATAAAAGATCCAGAGGAAACAAGACCAGCTGTAAGCCCGGAACTACTGCAAAAACTTCAAGGACAAGCAACAAAAGAAGAAAAAGACAAGTGGACGGCCCAAGGAGCAACGCTACGAAAAGATGGCCTCTGGCAGTGCCAGAATAAACTGTGCCTGCCTAAGACAATGTTCCCAATGATGGCCCAGATAACACATGGAGAGACACACCAGTCAAAAACGGCAATGATGGACTTGGTTAACAAAACCTGGTATGCCCCAGGGTTTAGTGTGATGGCCAGCAGTTTTACACAAGGATGCATGATCTGTGCAACACATAATATTGGAAGAACTGTAAAAGTACCACAGAAGCACACACCCAGACCAATTTATCCGTTCCAGAGACTACAGATAGACTATATTCAATTACCAAAAGTCGGTACCTATGAGTATGTGCTTGTTTGTATTGATCTCTTTTCAGGATGGCCAGAAGCTTTTCCAATAACCAAAGCTACAGCCGTAGCCACAGCAAAGAAACTGATCAACGAGGTGGTGTGCAGATATGGAGTTCCAGAGATGATGGAGAGCGACAGAGGAACTCATTTTACGGGTGAAATCATGAACCATGTGTTGTCAGCTCTAGGCATAAGTCAAGCCCTACATACACCATACCATCCACAAAGTAGTGGGAAGGTTGAGAGACTAAATGGGACTCTCAAATTGAAAATCCAAAAAGTAATGGTAGAAACCGGGAAACCATGGACCGAGTGTCTACCATTAGCCTTGTTCTCAGTAAGATACACGCCCACAAAAAGAACAGGTCTCAGCCCATATGAGATCTTATTTGGGTCGGCTCCCAGATTAGGATGTTATTTTCCACAGGTGCTCCAAATGCAGTATGGTAGACTAACAGATTATGTATCAACGCTGAACAAACAAGTGACTAAGGTGCATGCACAAGTATTTGCTTCCATTCCAGATCCTGATTCAGTTGACGTATAAGCTAGAACCAGGAGATTGGGTCGTTGTCAAAAGACACGTGAGGAAGAGCCTTGAGCCAAGGTTTGATGGTCCTTTTCAAGTCCTACTCGTTACAAGCACCTCAGTGAAGCTCGAAGGAAAGGCAAGCTGGATTCATGCCAGTCATTGTAAAAAGGTTCTTCAGCCAGAAGAATGAAGATCTTTGCGGTTGTTGCGGCGGTTGTTGCGTGTGCTCTTATACAAAAAGGCAGAACTGCTACTCCTGTACACGTAATCAGTACAGAATCACTGGAATGTTATACTACAAATGTGACTACAACCGAAGGGACTTGGAAAAAAGGACCACATGGAGGGACTGTGTACCTTCACATAGACAAAACAGCCAACATTAGCATACAAGAAGAGACGCCGGGGCTGTTGTTTTGTTGTTATGAACCAGATTTACAGTATCGACAGAAATATACAACCAGTAAAAATAGAAACGAAATGATAAATAAGACTTATGAAAGATGCAACAAGGAGAGGCTCAACTCTACGATTGTAATAAAAGAAACTGATGGGATGATATTATGTATGAATAATAGCCAAATAAGAAATAGAATATATTTTGTATTCTTGATAACAATTTTAAGAGATAGTTTTAAGCCACATATAACAGTACAAAGTCTGGAAAGAATCGCACACACTTGTAAGAGCGCTGTAACCCAACAGCAGAAAAAGAATGTACACTTCAATATTTCCTTCCCTGAATCCCCCAGCTGTCATAGACAAAAAAAAAGAGAATGGTATGACCCGCTATTAGGAGGGGTAGGAACGGGATTAGGAGTATTGAATGGTATACAGTTAGAAACAGTTATGAACAAATTAAACTCAGTGGGAGACGACACATCTACTGCATTAAGGAGAGGTGCGTCATGGTTACCTACTACCTTTCACTTACAGCAAAAAGGGTTAGCTATAGATGAACTGTTCCTAAATGTTTTTAATGAAAGTATGCTAACCGAATATAGAACATTACAGAATGTATCAACTTTTGTAAATTGGACAGTATGTACGCTTAAAACGATGTGGCAACAAGAACAGATAAATAATTGTAAGAATAAATTGTTTAGTAGTCATGTTAGGCAATGGACAGACATTCTGCCCGTAGGAGAGAGAAATGATACGTGGTTATTGTTACAGCCTGAGTATACTGAGTGTACACCTAAATGGTGCGCAGGAAGACTAATAGCATTTCATGTGAAAAATCCTACTCTATTATGCAAATTTATTGTTATGCCAATGGTAATGATTGATCCGGTGACATTATTAGGACAGTATTGGATGCCAGAAATAAAAGGAACACACATAGACTCTCAAAATAAGACAAGGAATATAGATTTGTGCCAATTAACAGAGCAAGGATATGTATGTAATCAACAGTCAGGGATATATGAACCCTGTCTAATGCAGCACCAGGATAATGTGTGCGCACTCACTATAATCGCAGAAGCTAACCTACAGGTTTATATTGAAGTAGGTCCACAGCATGTATGTTTAATAACTAACGACAAGCAGACCCTTAGCCAGTTTAATCTCATAGGACCATTTTCAGGATGTCTATACAATGTGACGCATTTGACTTGGGGGAACCAAACTATAGTGTTCCTGCCTACTTTAGAAGAAATAATGTCCACTATATGGGTACCTGAACCTTTGCCCTATGGAAATTTAAGTTTGCCACTGGAAGAGTTAAAACAAGTGTTACAAAAGTCTAAAGACGTAAAGAAATTGATAGCAGCCCATAATGTAACTCTAAGTAAAGTGAAAATATTGGCTACAATAGCAGCTAAGGAAGTAATAAATTTATTGTCAGCAATAAAAGATGCTAGTGCCCATCATTGGTATGACATATTTACAGGATTTTCCCCCACTGCCACTAAGATACTGCATGTGTTATTCCAACCCTTGATATGTTTCATAATATTGTTTATATTGCTTACATGTTTTAATTGTTATACATTTTGCAAAATAAGGGAAGCATTCAATCAGAGGCCTATACATTATGATGAAAGAGTGTTGTGAGATTACCCCACCTACATACCTGTGTGAATCAAGTGAAGAAATGGATCGAAGCCTTGCTATCAGGAGATAGAAGTAGCATTGGAATTTAGGTGTTGGTAAAATCACAAAAGGAGGGATTGTTATGGAATAAATATATGTATAATGTATCTGGGACCTCAAAGAGTGCAATGCTGAAGAGAAGAACATGTATTAGAATATATGTTGGGTATTATTGAAAGGTAATGGAATAGATTTGCAGACATTCTGTAGATAGTAGAAATTGGGGCCCTACAAGGACTTACCAGACACAAAGGAGTCTGTTTGATGTTTGATGTTTGATGTTTGAGTTCTGTGCATACAGCCAAGATAAGATAAGGACCAGACACCAGATTAACAACTAGAGATAAGAACAATGTACATTGTGACATAAATCACAAGGGAAGAAACCACAAGAATGTAAATGATTAATGTGTGTCTGCACGTATTCATGTGATATTTTTACTATATAAACTCTGTGTCTCTGCAAATAAAGTCAGAAGTATTTTACCTTGAGAAACGTCTCAGTGTATCTGTTGCTTCTCCGAGCTCGTCCCCCCCACCTGATTTGAACCTGCATGGAGATCAAGGCGTAACGTGACTCAAATTGCGATCACAAAATCAATGGGAGGCATTTTCGGGCCGTTTTTGTCGAGTTTTATGACGCGGTTTCCGCGTCAAAAAACTCGTCAAAATACTCAGTGTAAACATAGCCTAATGCCCTTTCTTCGGGCGTTTCTGTTTCCGACTTCCCATTGACAACAATGGCAGGCAGAAAATGCATTTTTTGCTGCGTTTTTCTGCCCACGGCCCAATGGCCGAAAAACGTCACAAAAAACGCAACGAAAAACGCGGGAAGTGTTCAAAATATGCCTCAAGATTCCGGAAGGAATTATGAGGCAGATTTTTCTACCTAAAAACTTTTCCCTTCTCCCATGAACTTTTTAATTTGATGTACCTGTCCTCTGCAGTCTGCACGTCCTCTGCCCGTCCTGTGATTGTCCTCCGCCCGTCCTGGCTCCTGACTGTACTGTCCCGAAGTCTCGCGTCGTTCGTTTAGCTCCGCCCCTGTCCTCTCCCCTGCCTGAGCGCTCCTCCTACCACCTATCGCCGTCCTATTCCACTGTGTGTGGAGGACTATCAGTGGAGTAAAGTGCACAGTGTGCAGTGGATATCACCGGGCCCCCGGACCCCCCCCCCCCCCCGCGGCTGTCACCGGGCCCCCCGGCCCCCCCCCCAGATGCCTAGTGTAACGTTAGTGTCGTGATGCTACTACTAGGCATGTAATGTGCCTGTCAGGGCGACACGGGCCCCCCCATGCCGTGGGCCCCGTAGCAGCTGCTACGGCTGCTACTGTGGTAGTTACGCCACTGTGCAAATATATGAATGCATCTCTGGATGTGACTGGCACATACCTCTCAACTATCCCCCCCTTTAGAGGGACAGTCCTTATCTTTGAGCCAAACCCCATGTTTCTCTTTGCTCCATGAAATATCCCTATTTTGAAAATGATCAGTTCATCTGTTACCACATAGCTGTGTTTAGTGACACACAGGCTGTATATTATCTTGTGGTTTGTTGCTAATTGCCACACATTTGTATATATAGTTGATGTTTTATGAGTTTGTAAAGAAAAACTGTTGAACATAAACAGCATGAAAAAGTGGAACTATTGCAGACCCGGACAATCTATTGCTTCTGTCCGTTTCCAGAAGGGCCGATCTTAGTAAATCTAGATAGGTTGTACAAAAACAAATAAATAGGCCCAAAGTAGAAATATAGGGACATAAATCTGTCAGGGATAGAAGGAAGCAGAGGAGATCCTCGACATAACTCCTGAGTTGTCTACTCAAACTATCTGTTCAGAAACCTCTCTGAAGCCGACTGATGCCTTCACTTCAAGAAAACAATTTTCACACATCTAAACAGCTGATCAGGTTAGATACTTATCACATCATTTCAAAATCCAAAATCCTCACTGAAAGATATATGACACGAGTGGCAGTAGTCAGAGATCATGTAGCAATTAATTAAATAGAAAATATCAAAACAATCATGTCTAGTGTACCTATGGCTCCATGTGGGTCAGGGAACTCCACGTGCATCACTGTACTTATAGTTTATCAGGGGTGAGTTCCCACTTTCAATGTGTCTGTTTAAATGGCAACATGTTCAAAGAAATATCAAAAACATGGACCAAGTAAGTAACAAGCAATATGACAACTTACCTGCTATAATGAGACAGTCGTACCCCTGATCCTCCCCAGGACCCCCATGTTACATAGGATTATTAGAGGATAAAAATCACTGGCCCTAGCATGGAAGCACCTTCACGATCTTGGGTGTGGTGCACATACAACAGTGCATCGTCCCACAATCTTATGCGCCTTCGCACTACCACAGTCAATATTCTTTATGTTGATGCGCATTTGTACAAACTTATAAATACATTCTATGCACAATGATTTGTTGCCTAAATAAATACAATAGAAAAGGCTTTTAGCAAAAATGGGCTTCTTTTAACTGATGAAAAAACGGATACAAACGGATTTTGTATCCGTTTTACATTGACACCAATGTTAAAAATAAGCCATCCATTTTTCTGATTGGGGAAAAAAGTCCTGTACTCTGCATTCTATCTCCAGCGAAAATACAGATGACTAAGGCCCTATTCACATCACGTTATTTTCATACGTTTGTCTTGTACATCAGGCTCCATTATTCCAATAGAGACCAAACGAGTGTCCTTTTGGCCTTCGTCGTGACGTTTTGATTTTTTTTGAAGGATGGAATAGCTTAGAATTCTACGGAATTCCATCCTGAGGGATCCCACAAAAAAAACATATAGGATTTTTAACAGATCCTCTTTTATCCATTATTCTGATCTAAAAACAGATCAGAGTAACGGATTATACAATGCAAGTGTGAACTTAGCCTATGTGAAGCAAGCTTCATTACCACTTTGTTATGTCCATAAAGTAAAACATAATAATGAAGAAGCGATTGTTATTAAATAATAAAAAGTCTATTCGCCCATTATTTATCCTCAAAAAAATAATAAATAGATGAATAATTAGTTTGAATTACCATATATTAGTGACCATAAATAAACTAAATAAAAAAGATCTTTATAATAAGTATACAGAATGTATATAAATAATATACAAAATACATCCCTATAATAAGTATGTGAAAGAAACACTAATACCACTTTATATATCCCTAAAATATATAAAGTGAAAAAAAGAATAATAAAAGAGTAATAAATAGCGAATATGTTATTAGATAATATAAAAGGCCATTCCGTAGATGCCGATTATTTATTCTCAAAGAGTAAATCATTTAAAGTGTAACTAAGCTTTTAGAGTGACATGTCAGAAGTTATGATCAGTGGGTGCCGGATAGCTGAGACCCCCACCAATTGCTAAAATGAAGCAAGCAGTGTATGGGCTTAATAGAAAGTCTATGAGTCCGTACACCGCTCGCTCAGCTTTCTGAGGAAAGCGGAGCAGACCCAATCAGAAATGAAGCGGCACAGTGCTCACCTGAACGCCTTTGCCGCTTCTTTTTAGCGATCGGTGGGGGTCTCAGTGCTTGGACCCCCACGGATCAAAACTTCTGACATGTCACTATGATATGTCAAAAGTTTTATGAAAGTATACTAACATTTTAAAATACTATGCATTGGGTAGAGTGTTAGAAGAATTGTTTAAAATAGTATCTATCATAAGTACAACAATCCCTCGACCATCAAATGTTTTACTCCAAAGTGTCATTCATCAATGAGATCCCCTAATTTCCATAAGAACTAATGGATGGTATAAACTAGCATGCCCTGCTGCCGATTTTGAAAAGTTCAGGATAACCCCTTTAACTGGTTCCCGACCATCGGCTGTATATAAATGTCAGGTGGTCGAGGTCCTTAAAACCCACATCATAGCAGATATATACAGCGTGGGTTTTAGCTGGCTGCCCGAGCGATCGGGCAGCTGAATGTCGGGTGCTTCTGTCTTCTCTGATTGCTTCTGTCTTTCGCTGCTTCGGTCTTCTCTGATCACTTCTACAAAGCGCTCAATGAGCGCTGTGTATAGAATAGAGGCAGCGGCAGCGTCTCTATTGGTCCCGATGATCATGTGACTGGTCACATGATTACCGGGATGCAGTTAGGGGCAGGCTGCTGCTGGGTCTAACTAGACCCAGCACAGCCCTATTAGTGACAATAGTCACTATGAGAGGGCTGATTTCCCCTGTAACTGGGGCTGCTGTGCAGCTCCAGTTACAGTGGAAAAATAAGCTGTACTAAATAAATAAAAAAAAGTCCCCCAAAGGTCTTTTCTGACCTTTGAGGGACAGGCCATAACAAGAAAATAAAAGGAAAATAAAGTTCAACAAAACAAAATAATAAATACACATAAAATACCTACCCCCAAAAAAAAAACGTTCACCCCACCAATAATTGTCCTACAGCTAGCCCTGAGCCATTTACCCTAAAATTAGACATGTAATATATTACAATTTACGGTAGACAATGACAATGACAAATAAAAGGTCTATTATAGTTTAAAACTATATTACTAGAAAAAAATTGCTGAAAAGTAAAAAATCATATTTTTTTGCTATTATTTTCGAACGTTAAGCCTAGAAATTCTAAATGAGCAAAAAGGATGTGTATAAAAAGCATTAAAAAAAAGAAGCCTGCATTGTCTATAGAAAAAATATTGCAAAAAACACGTCGCTAACGCAACAAATAAAAAAGTTATTACCGTTTCACTAACGTGTTCTAAAAATTGCTAAATTTTGTCTGGTCCTAAATGCTCAAAATAGCCCGGTCCTTAACCGGTTAAAGGGGTAATCCGGGTTGTTACAACTTTTTACTAATAGAAATGTCCTGAAATAACAAAAAAACAGTACTTCCCATTTAATCCAGCACTGATGCTCCGGCGGCTCTCCTGGTAATTGTGTTTACTTGCAGGCAGCATGTGACAACTGCAGCCAATTAGAGGGCTCAGCGGTCATATGTTGTGTTCCTGGCATGATGGCAGGAATACCATTGCCGCTGCAGAGTCACATACTGCCCGCATGTAAACAATCACCAGGAGAGCCGCCGGAGCATCAATGTTGGATCACTGGGTGAAAAGATAGGTGAGTACTGGTTGTTCTTTTATTTCAGGACATTTGCAGCCATTAGGGTATGTTCACACGCTGAGAGGCAGTTACGTGTGAAAAGACAGACTGTTAACAGCTGCCTCGTTTCACACGTAAAAGCTCCTCCTCGTAATTTACGAGGCGTCTGAGACGCTCGTAAACCTTGAGCCGTGCTTCATTGATTTCAATGAAGAACGGCTCAAATTACGTGGCAAAGAAGTGCCCTGCACTTCTTTGCCGAGGCAGTAAATTTACGCGTCGTCGTTTGACAGCTGTCAAACGACGACGCGTAAATTACAGGTCGTCTGCACAGTACGTCGGCAAACCCATTCAAATGAATGGGCAGATGTTTGCCGACGTATTGCAGCCCTATTTTCAGACGTAAAACGAGGCATAATACGCCTCGTATACGTCTGAAATTTGGCCGTGTGAACATACCCTTAGTAATATATTTTTAATTAACTGGATAACCCCTTTAACTTCAGGAGTTAGAGTTCAAATATGCACTATTTTCTTAATCTACGTCAAACGAAAGTCTGTTGAAGTGACCCACAAAATCAACTGTATATCCTAGTACTAGATTCCCATTGTATTCAAATCCACCAATGGTGTGTCCCCACTGGTAGCCAAATTAGACAGCCCATGTATTTGCAACGTGCCGAGATCGTAAAGGCGCCTCCATTTAATAATATTTTGTATCTTCTAATAATCATTGGGCTTCCTACATAACACAGGGGTCCTGGGGGGGATCAGAACTACTGTCTGATTGTAACAGGTAAACGGTCGTATTATTTGTTACTTACTTGTAAGTATGTTTTTGATATTTCTTTGAAAGTGTTGCCATGTAAACAGACACAGAATGAAGAATATCACCCCTGATAAAGCCGTACGTACAGTAGTACGAGTGGGGTTCTTTAACCCCTTCCCCCTTTGACCTTCCTGACAGAGCCTCATTTTTCAAATCTGACATGTTTCACTTTATGTGGTAATAACTTCGGAATGCTTTTACCTATCCAAGCGATTCTGAGATTTTCTCATGACACATTGTTACTGGCAAAATTTGCATAAATTGCAAAAATTTGCATTTTTCTAAATTTATATGTATCTGCTTGTAAGACAGGCAGTTATACTACACAAAATTGTTGCTAATTAACATCCCCATATGTCTACATTAGATTGGCATCGTTTTTTGAACATCCTTTTATTTTTCTAGGACGTTACAAGGCTTAGAACTTTAGCAGCAATTTCTAACATTTTCAAGAAATGTTTACAGGGGCCAGTTCAGTTGTGAAGTGGCTGAGGGCCTTATATATTAGAAACCCCCAATAAGTCACCTCATTTTAAAAACTTCAGCCCTCAAAGTATTCAAAACAGAATTTAGAAAGTTTCTTAACCCTTTAGACGTTTCACAGGAATTAAAGCAAAGTAGAGGTGAAATTAACAAATTTCATTTATTTTTTTCAGAAATTCATTTTTAATCCATTTTTTTTTTGTACCACAGAAGGTTTTACCAGAGAAATGCAACTCAATATGTATTGCCCAGGTTCTGCAGATTTAGGAAATATCCCACATGTGGCCCTAGTGTGGTAATGTACTGCAGCACAGGCCTCAGAAGCAAAGGAGCACCTAGAGGATTTTGGGGCCTTATTTTTATTAGAATATATTTTAGGCACCATGTCAGGTTTGAAGGGCTCTTGCGGTGCCAAAACAGTGGAAATCCCTCAAAAGTGACCCCCATTTGGGAAACTACACACCTCAAGGAAATTAGGGGTATAGTTAGCATTTTGACCGTACAGGTTTATTGCAGAAATGATTGGAAGTAGGCCGTAAAAATGAAAATCTAAATTTTTTCAAAGGTTTAGCTAATTTTTTTTCATTTCCACAAGGACTAAAGGGGAAAACACCGAAACATTTGTAAAGCAATTTCTGCCGAGTAAAACAATATCCCAGATGTGGTCATAAATGGCTGTATGGACACACGGCAGGGTTTAGAAGGGAAAGAGCGCTATTTGGCTTCTGGTGCTCAAATTTAGCAGGAATGGTTTGCGGAGGCCATGTCACATTTGCAAAGCCCCTGAGGGGACAAAACAATGAAAACGCCCGAAAAATGACTCCATATAGGAAACTACACCCCTTGAGGAATTCATCTAGGGGTGTAGTGAACATTTTGATCCCACAGGTTAATTATACAATATATTAGAATTGGGCAGTGAAAATAAAAACAATCCCTTTTCTTCAATAAGACGTAGATTTATCTCAACATTTTTCTCTTTTTTTTAACAAATAAAGGAAAAAAAAGAACCCCAACATTTGTAAAGCAATTTTTCCCGAGTACGGCAATACCCCATGTGTAGTCATAAACTGCTGTTTGGGCACACGGTAGGGCTCAGAAGGGAAGGAGCGCCATTTAACTTTTGGGGTGCAGATTTTGCAGGATTGGTTTCTGGTCGCTATGTCGCATTTGCAAAGCCCCTGTGGGACCAAAACAGTGGATACCCCCAGAAGTGACTCCATTTTGGAAACTACACCCCTCAAGGTATTCAACTAGGGGTGTAAAGAGCATGTTAACCCCACAGGTGTTTTGCAGAAATTATTGTGCACTCGATGTTGCAGAGTGAAAATCAGATTTTTTTCCATAGATATGCCAATATGTGGTGCCCAGCTTGTGTAACCATAACAAGACAGCTCTCTAATTATTATGCTGTTTCCCTGTTTTAGAAACACCCTACATGTGGCTCTAATCTTTTGCCTGGACATTTGACAGGGCTCAGAAGTGAAAGAGTACCATGTAAAATTGAGGCCTAATTTGATGATTTTATAAAGTATTGGTTCACAATTGCAGGGCTCTGATGTGAAATAATAAAAGAAACCCCTGAGAAGTGACCCCCATTTTGGAAACTTCACCCCTCAAGGCATGTAGTGAGCATTTTCACCCTACTGGACTTTTCCATAAATGATTGTGCCGCGGATGGTGCAAAGTAAAAAATTTTATTTTTCCCTAGATATGCTATTTCAGTGGCAAATATGTCGTGCCCAGCTTGTGCCACTGGAGACACACATCCCAAAAATTGTTAAAAGCGTTCTCCGGGTATGGCGATGCCATATATGTGGAAGTAAACTGCTGTTTGGGCACGCTGTAGGGTTCAGAGGGGAGGGAGCCCCATTTGGCTTTTGGAGCGTGGATTTTGCTTGGCAGTAATTTTGTTTGAGTATTGCTGGTGTTTCCGTTTATAATGTGGGGGTAGATGTAAGCTGGGCAGAGTACATCAGGGGCATAGTCATGTGGTATAATAATTGAGTTAAAAAAAACAGTAAAATAATCCATAGATGTGTGTTACCTTTCTGCACAGGCCAGTGTCGCACTGATAAATGTCCTTCCTTATCCCCTTTTGGTCCACACTCTGCCCCTTTTCAGTTTGGGGAATTTTGCTGGGAAAGCGATGTCCTGGTATAATACGGGCACCCTCGCTTCCAGCAGATATGTTTGGGCCCTCCCCGTTTTGTTTTTTTCTAATACATTGCACTACTATGTAGTATTAGATCTCTCAGTCATTCACTGACAGCAAGCAGATTAGGCTTCGCCTCCCGGACTCAAAGCTGTCCAACGCCTGCTGGGATTCGCAAATAATTGCCGCCAGTTGATTCCTCACTTCTCCTTTATGACAGCTCCTATTTCTGCACTGACCAAAAAGGGGGTTAATGCCAAAGATTGGACCACGGAGGCCGAAGCCGCATTCCAAGCTCTTAAAATTGCCTTCTCTTCTGCTTCAGTCCTACATAGACCGGATTCCACCAAACTCTTTGTTCTGGAGGTCAATGCTTCATCTGTGGGAGTCGGAGCTTTTCTTTCACAAAAGAGTTGTAGAGGAAAACATGTGCCCTGTGGCTTTTTCTCCAAATCATTTATACCTGCGGAGAAAAATTATGGTATTGGAGATAAAGAACTTTTGGCTATTGAATTGGCCCTGGAGGAGTGGAGATATTTGCTAGAGGGTGAACGGCATCCTATCATCATCTACACAGATCATAAAAACCTCCTTTACCTGCAGTCTGCTCAACGCCTGGACAGTGGCCATTATTCTTCTCCAGATTTGATTTCTATGTTCACTACAGACCCGCTGGAAAGAATACCAAGGCTGACGCCTTATCTCGCTCTTTTGACCCCACAGATCAAAAGCCCAGACCCCAGTTCATTATAGATCCAGAACGCATTATGATCGCTGCTGAAGTGGTACACATTCTTTGAGGGAAGACCTACGTAACCCCTAAACAAAGTTTTTCTGGGCACCCTGGCATCAAAAAGACTCTCAATTTGATTAGCCGTCAGTACTGGTGGCCTTCCATGTTCCAAGATACTAAAGACTATGTTTCAGCCCGCTCCACCTGCTCTCAGAATAAAGTCTATCATTTAAGACCTGCCGGCCTTTTGCATCCTCTACCCGTGGCTGATTCTCCCTGGTCACACTTTGCCATGGACTTCATTACTGATCTGCCAAGTTCTGCTGGGTGTACCGTGATCTGGGTAGTCGTGGATCACTTTTTCAAAATGGCGCATTTTGTACTCCTTTCAGGCCTTCCGTTATCTTCCCGACTGGCAACGCTGTTTATCAAGCACATCTTTCACCTTCATGGTCTTCCTAAACATATTGTTTCTGACAGGGGAGTACAGTTCACATCCAAGTTCTGGAGAGCCTTGTGCAAACTGTTGGAGGTCAAACTTGACTTCTCTTCCGCTTACCATACTCAATCCAATGGTCAAGTAGAGCGGATAAATCAAATTCTTGAAAGTTTCCACAGGAATTTTGTGTCTCCATGACAAGACAACTGGGCAAGTCAACGTCCATGGGCCGAATTTGCCTACAACAACCATATGGGGGAATCTACCCGCTCTTCTCATTCCTTCTTGGTCTATGGCCAGCACCCAGGAATAGTTCTATCAGTTTCTGTACCTTCTGAGGTTCCAGCTGCTAACTTGGTCCACCGTGACTTTGTACATATATGGCAGGAGGCCAAGGACTCCATCCACAAAGCCATAGCCAGGTTCAAGAGAAACGCAGATAAAAAACGCAGGATACCGCCGCAGCTCTTTCCTGGGGATAAAGTCTGGCTGTCCACCTGGTACATACGACTGAAGACCCCTTGTTACAAACTGGCTCCTCGTTTTCTGGGTCCTTATGAGATAACAGAACAGATTAATCCAGTAACTTTCAGGCTTCGCCTTCCTCAGTCTCTGAAAATCTCTAATTCTTTCCACATTTCTCTGCTGAAACCTACAATATTCAACCGATTTTCCCAAAAAGTTTCTGTCCATCCTGCTCCTGCGGCTGATGCTGAGTTTGAGATTAAAAAGAGATCCTTGATGTCAAAAGAACACGGGGGAGATTGTGGTACCTGGTGGACTGGAAGGATTATGGTCCTGAGGAGAGATCATGGGAGCCCGTGGAGAATGTCAACGCCCCAGCTCTCATCAAGGACTTTCAACGAAGGTTCCCAAGCAAGCCAAAAAAGAGGGGGCTTAAAGGGGGGGCACTGTAACGGCTGCCGTGCCGTTCTCCTCTGCTTCCACGGCCTCTGCTCCGGTTCCTGTACCCTCCATTCCCTCATGCTCATCCAGAGGTCCACTCACCCGATCCGGACGCTCTGGGCGTCGTCAGGTAACTGCATCTCTCACCTTCCTCCACGGCCATCATCTACGATGTGCGGCTGCAGCCACTAGAGGGCGCACACGCTGACTCTTCCCTTCTTAAAGGGCTGGCGTGTCCCAAAATCCTAAGACTTCTTATTTAAGGATCCTCATCCCTCAGATCCTTGCTTGTTCAACCAAGTTATCCCTGTGAGCTTCCCTGTACCCAGATTTCCCTGTTACCTTGCCTTCTGCCTTTGTCTGGATTTCCCTTTGTGACCTCTGCCTGAGCTTGTACTATCCTTGCCTGCCGCCTGCCTTGACCTATTGCTATCCATACCCGTAACGACGTCTGCTGCCTGTTCTGACTTCTGACCTATTCATCTGACTGCCTCTAAACCCGCTGTGCCAAGCATTGCTCTGGGTTACAAGCACCATCTCCCAGACGACACAGAGGATCCACAAACAAACCGGTGAGAACCGCTATAAGCCTCTTCCCGACTGTCTGGACTATTCAGGTACCCTTGTGCTGGACTTTGTATTGATTGGGTACTCTGTTGTTTGGCCGGCTACCTCCCCGCTACGGTGGTGCGACCTAGTGGGTCCACATACCCATAGACCGTGACACGCACAGAGTTTGTTCCACTTTGTGATAGTACATGCATCCTGACAATCACAACATCTGACATTAGTGTCGGACTGGAATACCTTGGGCCCACCCGAGGAAATAATTCTTGGGGCTCACCCGTCAGCTATATAGAAATAATGCAACCGCTCTTAATTGTGTAGTAAAACGTGTGTAGTTAAACAAAGACCAATATTACCACCACATAGTGACCATATAGTGGTAGACACCAGTCCTACACAAGCGCTCTGCAGACCATATAACTTAAAGGAGTTTTCCCATTTTAGACATTTATGGCATATCCACATTTATGGCACACGCGACCCTCTCTCCACTGGTCTCTGCCTGGATTCTGCAGCCAGTTCTTGATATAGGTGCAGGTCCCTGAGCTGGGACTCGCATCTATCAGACATTTTTGCCATTTCCTGTGGATATGCCATAAATGTCTAAGATGCAAAAACTCATGTAACACAGCAGAGTTCAAACCATTGACTCACCGGTGACGTCTTCTCAGATTGGAGTCGCTCACTTTTCCTTTTCTTCATCTGGCCCAGATTGCCCTGACACCTTCTCCTGACTACGAATCGCCTCTGCAGAAATTGCAACACAAACATCTTTGGCTTCTCGCTTTTCTAGGACCTCCCTACCCTCTACAAAAACCTCACCGTTTATATTGCACCCAGATGGACATAATGCCCCCTCGGTGCCACACACTATAATAGTACCCCCTTTAGGCCTCACACAGTAATAGTGCCACACACAGCCCCCTGTAGATAGTGCCACACAGCCCTCCCTCTTGTAGATAGTGACTCACAGCCCCAACTCTTGTAGACCGTGCCATACAGCCCCCCTCTTCTAGATAATGCCACACACAGCCCCCACTGTAGACAGTGCCACACAGCCCCCCCCCCCCCACTTACAGATAGTGCTACACAGCCCCCCACGGTAGATAGTGATACACAGCCCCCACTCTTGCATATAGTGCCACACAGACCCCCCCCCCACTATAGACAGTGCCACACAGCCCCTCCGATGGGCCAGTCTGACACTGTCTAACATGTCTCTATGATATGTCATAAGTTGTGAGAGCTGGACAGTGTATAGGAATTTGCTTAACCCCTTTAGGACCAAGCCTATTTTGGCCTTCAGTTCTGTAGGATTTTTTTCTTTTTTGTATCACTGCATTCCGAGAGCCATAACTTTTTCTCTTTCTGTCTTCATAGTTGTATTAGGCCTTGTTTTTTTGCAAGATAAGTTGTATTTTTCAATCGCCCCATTATGGGGTACATATAGCCTATTGACTAACTTTTATTAATTTTTTCTGGGGAAATAAAAAAGAAATTCTGACATTGTTTTTGCGTTATAAATTTTGCACCGTTCACCATAAGGAATAAATAACATGTTACCTTCATTCTATGGGTTGGTACGATTACGGCGATACCAAATATGTATGGCATAGACAAAAGGGGCACAAGAGGCCATAGTTATGTATGTATTCATGTGTGTGTGTGTGTGTGTGTGTGTGTGTGTGTGTGTGTGTGTGTGTGTGTGTGTGTGTGTGTGTGTGTGTGTGTGTGTGTGTGTGTGTGTGTGTGTGTGTGTGTGTGTGTGTGTGTGTGTGTGTGACTTCCAGGGCTTCCTCCGGACTTTTCGCATTGGTGTTTTAGGAGCCTGGACGGGTCTCATCTGCAGCGGCTTCCTTGATTAACCTATGCCAAGGAGACCCCTCCGTGAGCGAGTACGCCATCCACTTCCGCACCCTGGCGGGAGAACTGTTATGGAACAGTGAGGCCCTGGTGGCTGCATTCTGGCATGGACTGTCTCCTAGAATTAAGGACGAACTTGCCGCTCGAGATCTGCCGTCTACCCTGGATGACCTCATCCTTCTGTCCGCCCGGATTGATATGCGGAACCGAGAACGCCTCCAAGAGGTTCGCTCAACCACAAGATCCCATTCTCATCTCTCAACTATTGGTACCAGTTCAACTCCAGAATGTCAGATATGTACCTTCTCCAAAAAGGAAAAACCCAAGAATTAATTGGAACTTTAAGGGGAACCTGTCACCAGCATTTCACCTAATAAACCAGCAATACCTGATGGTAGTGGGTGTAAAATAATTTCTATATAACCTATAATTGTCTTCTTAGCCGGCTTTGTACCTTTAGCATTCAGTTTTTTAGTGTTCCCACACCGTATGCTAATGAGCATAAAAGAGTTATATCTTCGTTTGAAAAAAGTCATATCTTCATTCCTCAAGCCTTTCCGAGTTAGCCCCACCTCCTTACTTTTGATTGCTCCTCACCTCCCCCTAGCACACTCAAAATCCCTTGCTTGCGAATCAATGTCCTGTTCTGGTGCGTGCGCACAACGGGACACCATAGCGGTGCATGTGCAGTAACTAGATATGAGGCCCGGACAAAGCAGGTAAAGGTATTAGACCATACATGATGGTCGCATGCGTGCTATCCCAGATGAGGTTTTGTCATTCAGGGCGGGCCAGTTTTCGGTGGTGAGCGGGCACAAGAAGAGGAACGTACGAGACTGCCGGATTATTACCATAAAAAGGCGCAAAATGTTTGCAGACCGTTATTTGCGGTCAGAGGAGGAATTTAGGAGAGGGGATAACAGCAATGAACTTTTGATAGCTGCAGCCAGTGAGGGGTGAGGAGAGTTCAATAACTGAAATGCTGGTGACAGGTTCTCTTTAAACAATAGAATTATTACCAAATCAAAAGTATACTGAAACTGGGAGCATACCACAAGTCTAGCTGGACATAGATATAAAGCTGCCTACATAACAGACAAGTGCTATTATCATTTGCATTATAAGGAGTCAGCAGAGAGCTTTTCCTTTGCGAAAATCATCAATGCAATGGTCGTGAAAGGATTTTTTAGTACCACAGATAATTATGTAACCTATAATTATCTTCTAAGTCGGCTCTGTACCTGTAGTATTCAGTTTTTTAATGTTCCTTTGCTGTATGCTAATGAGCATAAAAGAGTCATATATTCATTCCTCAAGCCTTTCCGAGTTAACCCTGCCTCCTTACTTTTGATTGCTAGCTCCTCGTCTCCCCCCCAGCACACATTATTGTTTGCCCTACCATTTTTTGGCTTACAATTTCAAATAAGGAACATTTCTCTTTGCTGAAGATATAGGGACTTGACCTAGAGTATTGTGCGCTCATCTTTAAATGCCATTTTAAAGTTTATATATAATCCACATAAAAGTCCAAATATCATATTGCAATACTTACCATGTCCTGGTCCTGAGTTACAGTCTGTATTGTAGTCCAGAGCTACATTCACAATTGTTGGTACCTATTTGACACTGGACACTGTCAATGAGCTTGTTGGGAGAAACAACCCTTAAAGAATACGCTTCCCAGAAAGCAAATCATCAGAGAAAGCTGAGCGCTGACATAGGGCTTGTAAACTCATGATCAATATGCAATAAGTTAAGCTAAAGTATTTACAAAGTTACTGGTTTTATGGACGTCTACACGAACCTTTAACCCCTTCCCGTCGTAAACAACTTTCAGATTTTCATTTTCGTTTTTTCCTCCTCGCATTCCAGAAGCCATACCGTCTTTATTTTTCCGTCGATATAGTACTACTAGGGCTTGATTTTTGCGGGACCAGTTGTAGTTTTTCGTAGTACCATTTATTTTGCCGTATAATGTACTAGGAAATGGGGAAAAAATTATTTGTGGGGTAGAAAATGAAAAACACAGCGATTTCTCCATGGTTTTCCGCGCGCCGTTTTTACGGAATTCATTGTGCAATTAAAACAACATGTTATCTTTATTCTGTGGGTCAATACGATTATGGCGATACCAAATATATATAGTTTTTTCTATATTTTACTACTTTTACAAGTAAAAACCTAAGCGTAAAAAAGAAAATTTATTTTGCGTCGCCAAATTCCGTGAGCCATAAGTTTTTTATTTTTCCGTCGATTAAGTGGTTTGAGGGCTTATTTTTTGCGGGATAAGCTGTAGTTTTTAATAATACCATTTTGGTGTACATGTGACGGTTTGATCACTTTTTATTAAATTTTTTGTGGGAGATGAGGTGACCAAAAAATAGACATTCTGGCCTTTACAATTATTTTTTTTACGGCGTTCACTGTGTGGGTTAAATAATGATATATTGTAATAGTTCAGACTTTTACGGACGCGGCGATACCAATTATGTTTATTTATTTATTTATTTTACTATGCTCTAAGGGAAAATGGGAAAAGGGTTTTTTTTTTAACTTTAAATTTTTTTATTTTTTTTTTACACAAAAAAAAACTTTATTTAAAGGGAACCTGTCACCAGCATTTTAGCTATTAAGCCAGCAATACCTGGTGAAAGTGGGTGAAAAATCATTGTCATCTAAGCTATAAATATGTTCTAAGTAAGCTCTGTAGCTTTAGTATTCAGTTTTTCAGTGGTCCCACGCCGTATGCAAATGAGCAGAAAAGAGTCAAATCTTCATCTGAAAAGAGTCAGATTTTCATTCCTCCAGCGTCTCAGAGTGGACTCCACCTCCTTCTTTTTGATTGACAGCTCCTTAGCCAGTCAGGGCCAGACAGGTGGCAATGGTGGGCGGGGTTAAGAAGCTGCATCCCAGAGGGAAAAACAGTTACCATAAAAGGCGGGAAGAGTTTAGACTTCAGGAAAGAAGAGAACAGGAACGAACTCTGGACAGCTGCGGCCATTGAGGGGTCAGGCGAGTTTAACAGGTAAGATGTTGATGACAGGATCCCTTTAACTCATTTTACTTTTTTTATTAGTCCCCATAGAGGACTTCAACCAGCGATCGTTAGATCACTTGCACGATATACTGCAATACTAATGTATTGCAGTATATCCTGATTCTGACAGGCACCTATTAAGCCCTGCCGGAGGCAAGGCTTAATAGGTGTACAAAGATGGCGGACCTGGGGGCGTTCATTAAGCCCCCAGGCAGCCATAGCAACCATTGCCCCTCCCCCCCGCGATTGCGTTGCGGGGGTACGATGAGCTGATAGAGGGGGTCGCCCCCCTCTTTCTGACGATTTAAATGCTGCGGTCAGTATTGACCGCAGCATTTAACGAGTTAAACTAGCGGGATCGTTCGATCGTTCAGATAGCTACTCTGAAGTGTCGACTGTAACATACAGCCGACACCGGCAGGGCTTAGTAGATGCCTATCAGAATCACGATATACTGCAATACATTAGTATTGCAGTATATCGTGCAAGCGATCTAACGATTGCTGGTTGAAGTCCCCTAGGGGGAATAATAAAAAAGTAAAAATGAGTTAAATAAAGTATATATTAATAGTAATATATTAAAAGTTCAAACAACCCCCCTTTTCCCATTTTCCCCCTAGAGCATAGTAAAAAATGAAATAAATAAACGTAATTGGTATCGCCGCGTCCGTAAAAGTCTGAACTATTACAATATATATTTATTTAACCCGAACGGTGAACGTCGTAAAAAAAAAAATTGTAAACGCCAGAATGTCTATTTTTCGGTCACATAGTCTCCCACAAAAAATGAATTCAAAAGTGATCAAACCGTCGCATGTACATCAAAATGGTATTATTAAAAACTAGAGCTTATCCCGCAAAAAATAAGCCCTCATACCACTTAATCGACGGAATTTGGCGACACAAAATACATTTTATTGTTTACACTTAGGTTTATACTTGTAGAAGTAGTAAAATATAGAAAAAACTATATATATTTGGTATCACCGTAATCGTATTGACCCACAGAATAAAGTTAACAAGTTGTTTTAATTGCACAGTGAATTCCGTAAAAACGGCGTGCAAAAAACCATGGAGGAATTGCTGTTTTTTTCATTTTCTACCACACAAATAATTTTTTTCCTGTTTCCTAGTACATTATACGGCAAAATATATGGTGATACGAAAAACTACAACTCGTCCCGCAAAAATCAAGCCCTCATAGTACTATATCGACAGAAAAATAAAGACGTTATGGCTTTTGGAAGGTGGGGAGGAAAAAACGAAAATTAAAATCTGAAAGTTGTTTACGACGGGAAGGGGTGCAGTTTCCAAAATGAGGGTCACTACTTGGGGGTTTGTTTTACTATTTAACACCAGAGCCCTGCAATTGTGGGTCAATGCTGCAAAAATCACCAAAATAGGCCTCACATGCGCATTTGCTCTTTCACTCCTAAGCCCTGTCATATGTCCAGGCAAATAATAAATGCCTTGAGGGATGTAGTTTCCAAAATGCGGTCACTTCTCAGGGTTTTATACTCTACTCTGGTTCCTAAGGGAGCTCTGCAAATGCGACATGGCGCCCATACACAGTGGCGGATTAAGTAGACCATGGGCCCTGGGCTGTTACCCAAACTTGGGCCCCCCTTCCTCACCGCCGCCCTGCCGCACCGTAACTATTTTTAACACTACTTTTTTGGGCAAGCATTAACAGTGTTACGATTTCCCTTGTCACAGGGCTGTGTCCCTACATACTGACAGTATCACACTGTGCTTGGACACATCCTCCTGACAAGGGGAATTGTCTATCAGTCCTGGACCGCAGAAAGAATTTTTGTGAAATACAAGGATTTCCTATAATAAACATGTCAGGAGAGGTGACAGATTCTCTATAAATCTAGTGACTCACAGGTGACGACGTAGTTTTTTTCCTCTTCTCCATCCAGTCCAGACTTCATGACGACTTTTCCCGGCCATGACCCATTTCTGCAGAATTTGCCACTCAGATGTCTTTGGCTCCTCACTTTTCCAACATTTCCACACCTATAAACAAAGATAATATTATCATGGTGCCACACACTGTGCCCCTAAATATAATAGCACCAAACACTGCGCCCCTGAATAAAATAGTACAAACACTGTGCCCCTAAATATTATAGCACCATAGACTGCGCCCCTGAATATAATTGTGTCAAACACCGTAGATAGCACCACACACAGCCCCCTGTAAATAGCGCTACACAGTCCTCCCCCTCTGTAAATGGCATCACATAGCCCTCCCCCTCTTGTATATAGTGCTACACAGCAATCCCCCTTAGATATAGTGATACACAGCGCTCCCTTCTATATAGTGCTATACAACAATCCCTCCTTGTATATAGTGCTACACAGCGTCTCCCCCCTTGGACCTGCAGCTCTTGTAATTGCTCAGTATAATGTCCCCCGTAGCTGCCCCCACAGTATATTGCCACCCATAGCTGCCCCCACAGTATAATGCCCTGCATAGCTGCCTCTACACAGTATAATGCCCCATAGATGTGACACAGTATAATGCCCCCATAGCTGCAACACAGTATAATGCCTCCAAAGCTGCGACACAGTATAATATCCCCATAGCTGCGACACAGTATAATGCCCCCATAGCTGCGACACCGTATAATGTCCCCATAGCTGCGACACAGTATAATGCCTCCATAGCTATGACACAGTATAATGCCCCATAGCTGACACAGTATAATGCCCCATAGCTGACACAGTATAATGCCCCATAGCTGACACAGTATAATGCCCCATAGCTGACACAGTATAATGCCCCATAGAGGTGACACAGTATAATGCCCCATAGCTGACACAGTATAATGCCCCATAGCTGACACAGCATAATGCCCCATAGCTGACACAGCATAATGCCCCATAGCTGACACAGCATAATGCCCCATAGCTGACACAGTATAATGCCCCATAGCTGACACAGCATAATGCCCCATAGCTGACACAGCATAATGCCCCATAGCTGACACAGTATAATGCCCCATAGCTGACACAGTATAATGCCCCATAGCTGACACAGTATAATGCCCCGTAGCTGACACAGTATAATGCCCCATAGAGCTGACACAGCATAATGCCCCATAGCTGACACAGCATAATGCCCCATAGCTGACACAGCATAATGCCCCATAGCTGACACAGCATAATACCCCATAGAGCTGACACAGCATAATGCCCCATATGTGCGTACCTAATAAAAAAGAAAACATAATTACTTACCTATCCCGGTTCCCACGACGGTGGGGGATGCGATGCTTCTCCTCCTCAGCACTGTGCTGTGAGTGACTCCGTGCAGACAGGCGCGATGACGTCACTACATCGCGCCTGTCTGCACCGAGCCGCTCACGGCAGAGTGAATGCTGGAGCGAGGCTCCAGCATTCAACCCAACTGAATCTGCGTCCTGCGGATGCAGAGTCAGTTGGAAGCGGGCAGCGCTGCATAGTTTTTGAAGTTCGTGTGCGGTTCGGGCCGCGATGGGCCCCCTGGCAGCCTCGGGCCCCGATGGGCCCCCTGGCAGCCTCGGGCCCCGATGGGCCCCCTGGCAGCCATGGCCCCCTGGCAGCCTCGGGCCCCGGGCGACCGCCCGAAACGCCCATATTATAATCCGCCATTGCCCATACACCAGTCCAGCAAAATCTGCGCTCTAAAAGCCAAATGGCGCTCCTTCCATTTTTAGCTCTGCCATTTGCCCAAACAGCAGTTTAGGGCCACAAATGGGGTATTGGCGTACTCGGGAGAAAGTGGGTAACAAATGGTGTGTTGTTTTTTCTCCTATTACTCCTTGGAAAAATAAAAAATTGGGTGCAAAACTACATATTTTTGAAAGTAAAATAATTTTTCATTTTCACTGCCTAATTCTAATACAATCTATGAAACATATGTGGGATCAAAATGCTCACTACACCCCTAGATGAATGCCCTGAGGGGTATAGTTTAAAAAATTTAGTTACTTCTCAGGGGTTTCTACTGTATTGGTACCTCAGGGGCTCTGCAAGTGCGACATGGCACCCAAAAAACAATCAAGCAAAATCTGCATGCCAAGTAGCACATCTGCCATTCTGAGCCCTGTCGTGTGTCCAAACAGCAGTTTATTACCACATATGGGGTATGGCCGTACTCGGGAGAAATTGCTTTAAAATTGTTGGGGTGCTTTTTCTCCTTTATTCCTTGTGAAAATGAAAAAATGCAACATTTTAGTGGAAAGAATGTAGATTTTCATTTTCACTGCCTAATTCCAATAAATGTAGCAAAAAAACAGTGGGGTCAAAATGCTCAATACAGCTAGATAAATTCCATGAGGAGTTGTAATGGCAGGGGGTAGGGAGACGTACAAGTGAGCCCTAATCTACCCGCCAATCTGTCCCTGCCTACTTGCAACGACCCGCCCTAGGCGACGGGGTACAACTGGGCGGCGGTCCCTGCGCTCAGTAAGTGCACGACAAACACGACAAACATACAAGGAACACAAGCAAGGAAAAGGGGCCGTTGCCCACGGCAACACCGTGAGCAACCAGAGTGGTGAACGAGCCGAGTCAAGCCAGGAGTGTGCGAGGTACAAAACGAAAAGCAGAAGAGTAGTCGGTAAGCCAGGGTCTGTATGGAGCAGGATCAAAAATAGCAGGAGCTGTAGCTGGGCCAGGAAACCACAAGGAAAGAAACACAAGCAATAACAAGCACCGAGGGACAGGAAGTGTAGGCTTAAATAGACCGAGGGCGGGAGCTAGCTGAGTCTGGCCAGGTTACGATAGGCTCTCCCACTCCTAAGCCTGCCAGCCTGAATGGTGGAAGCAGGAGTCAGTCTCAGGGATGTATTCTCAGGTGCTGACTGATTAGTTGTGGGAGTTAACCCCGAAGCTGTGCCTGGCAGATCCTTTACAGGAGTGTAGTTTCCCAAATGGGGTAACTTTTGCGGGGTTTGCATTGTTTTGACCTCTCAGGGGCTTTGCAAATGTGACATGGCGCCGCAAACCATTTCAGCAAAACTTCAGCTCCAAAAGTCAAATGGCGCTCTGTCCTTTCTAAGCCCTGCCGTGTGTCCAAACAGCAGTTTATTACCACATATGGTGTATTGCTGTGCTTAGAAGAGCTTGCTTTACAAATATTGGGGTGATTTTTCTCCTTTATCTATTAAGAAAATGAAAAAATATGAGCTAAAACTACATTTTATTAGAAAAAAATTTAGATTTTCAATTTTGCGGCATAATTACAATAAATTCTGCAAAAACCGTGTAAGGTCAAAACGCTAACTATAACCCTAGAAATATTCAGTGAGTGGTGTAGTTTCCAAAATAAGGTCACTTTAGGGGGGTTTCCACTGTTTTGGTCCCTCCAGGGCATTGCATACACGACATGGCACTGAAAACTTTTCCAGCAAAATCTGCTCTCCAAAATCCAAATGGTGCTCCTTCCCTTGTGAGCCCTGCCGTTGGTCCAAACAGCAGTTTATTACCACATATGGTGCATTGCCATAAGCTGGAGAAGATGTTTTACAAATGTTGTGGTGCTTTTTCTCATTTCATGTAAAAAGTTTTTTCAGAAAATAGTCGATTTTCATTTTTGCAGATTAATTCCAATAAGTTTAGTAAAAAAAAACGTGGGGTCAAAATACTAACTATACCCCTAGATACATTTCTTGAGGGATGTAATTTACAAAATGTTTTGGCACCACAAGACCTCTTCAAACCTGACATGGTGCCTAAAATATATTCTAAAAAAAAAAAAGAGGCCCCAAAATCCACTAGGTGCTCCTTTGCTTCTGAGGCCTGTGTTTCAGTCCATTAGCACACTAGGTCCACATGTGGGATATTTCTAAAAAGTGCAGAATCTGGGCAATAAATATTGAGTTGCATTTCTCTGGTAAAACTTTCTGTGTTAAAGAAAAAAATGTATTACCAATGAATTTTAATTGTAAATTTCACCTCTACTTTGCTTTATTTCCCGTGAAATGCCTAAAGGGTTAAAAAATTTCGGAATCCTGTTTTTTTTTTTTTTTTTTTCAAACTCTTTATTTGGTAAACAAGACATAACAAATCAGTAGACATTCCCACATATCGGGAGCATATATCGCTACGTAGAGCTTTGATAACATTCTCAAAAGAAAACAAACATAGTGATAAAGGTTCCTTTCTATACAGATGTTGCGAGAATATCTCATCTTATCTAAAACATTGTTATATCAATACTGTAAATGATATTTATGAGTACAGTGTAACAATAAAATACTAATAACAAGTAAACCAAAATCTACTAAACATGGTGCAGCTATCCATAGTAAAGAGTCTATTTCTGTCTTAAACTGATGTGTCCTCCAAACTAACAGAGGGCTTTAGGCGATTTCTATGAGGTCCAACTGATCCACTGGGCTTCACATTGTGGTAATCTGTTTTCCAGAATACTAATTAATTTCTCAAATTGGTTCGGAATCCTGTTTTGAATACTTTGAGGGGTCTAGTTTTTGAAATGGGTTGATGTATGGGGACTTTCTAATATATGAGGCCCTCAAAGCCACTTCAGAACTGAACTGGTCTCTGAAAAAATTGCCTTCTGAAATTTTCTTGAAAATGTGAGAAATTGCTGCTAAAGTAAGAAAAATAAAAGGACTTTTAAAAAACAATGCCAACATAAAGTAGACATATGGGAACTGTTAACTAGTAACTATTTTGTGTAGTATTACTATGTGTCTTACAAGCAAATACATTTAATTGAGAAAAATGCAAATTTTTGCACATCTTCTCTGAATTTTGGTGTTTTTCACAAATATACACTGAATATATCGACCAAATTTTACCACTAACATAAAGTACATTGTGTCACGAGAAAACAATCTCAGAATCGCTTGGATACATAAAAGCATTCCAAAGTTATTACCACATAAAGTGACACGTCAGATTTGAGAAAATTGGCTATGTCCTTAAGGGGTTAATTTGGTGAAGAGTTAGTGTTAATAATTCTTTTTTACTGTGTACTGCAACCAGCTACTCACATTCATCCTAGAAATACACCCACACAACACATTATGAGCCGTTATGTAATAATTCAGCTGTAAGATATAAATAGTACCAGGGCACTATAGCTTAAATTTGCAGTATGCTGCAGTCTGCTGGGCTCCTGGTTTGAAGATGTGACCTCCTCAATAGAGCCAGTGTTAAAGGTGCACAGGAACACAATGGAGAACATGTTAGACTGATATGAAAGCAAGTTTTGTTAGCCCTAGTGTGAATAACTGAAGACGTGATAGCAAAAAATACAGTCTCATTGCTCGAGGATACGATTTTTGAGTGGTGAAATGTGTGCGGGCATCTTACACACCTAATAAGTGGAATAATGATCAGTGCAGTATTCTATGTATGAGGTACTTATATTATGACACAAGTAGACCACTAACAATTATTAAGAACCCCTTATAATGTAATTGACTGAAAACACAAGTTTTTTTCTTCTTTTATTGAAAAGCTTTTATAGTATACAAAAAAAAGGAGGAAATGAGAAAACGGAGAATATGAAAACTTTCAGCATTACCCATATGAGAATTAAGAAACAGTGCCATATAAACGGGAACATTCGAAAATCAAATAGTGGCAAGTAGGGGAAGGGTACAATCTGCTACCTTCAAAAAACATAGAGAGCAAAGCAGATAACAAGAAAACAAAATAACAGGATGACAGCAGGAATAGAGCGTGTGGAGAGGAAAGCAAGAAAGTAGAGAACATAGCTAAAGAGGTCCCTGTAAAATCCCTGCTCTACCATTCACTATATATCGCTGGACGCGGGGCAGTGACGTCATCGTGCCTGTCTATGCCTTGCTGCACAGACCAGAGGAGCAGAGCGATCTCCTCCACTCGTCATTGGAATGGGATGGAAAGTGAGTATGTATATTATTATTTATATCATGCACTATTAGGGGCAGCTGTAGGGGCATTAGGCCTTGTTCCCACGGCGTGTATTTGTCACGTTTGACGTGCCAAAAAATGCATAAAAACGCATGCTTTAAGCTGCCCATTGACATCAATGGGAAAATGCATTGTAGTGCATACGACGCGTTTTTTTTACACTCGAGTGTTTAAAAAACGCATCGTGTAAAAAAAAGCGCTAGCTCAATTCTTGGAGCATAAAACACTCCAAAAACACGCCCAAAACTTGGCTAATTCCCATAGTCAATAGGAGTCCTAATTACACGCCCAAAAAAACACGACGAAAATGCATAAATTTATCAAAAGTTGCACACGCTGCATGATAAATTTGGCACATCTTTGCTAGACATGTTAGACACTTTTTTTCTTCCTTATATCACCTCTTAGTTGGCACCAGTTTTTTGAGTCACAATTTGGCGACACGGTGGCACATTTTAAACCATGCCTCTTTCCGTTAAGCCACACCCGCTTTACAAGACACTTTTGAATAGTGTCTACTAGTGGGACGCAAACATCTGTTATTTTTAGCGTAAATCAATAAGTTGTCTAAATTCATTTGCACCCAAAAAAAGGCGCAACTTTTGCCAGAATTCTGGTGCGACAATATTAAATCTGCCCCAATGTGTCCAGTTGTGATCAAATACTTCACTGTAAAGGCAGTAACAAATAAATAAATAAATAAAGATTTGGGAACATTCAAGATGAAGAATGTGAAAAAGTATCTAGATTAAAAAAAAAAAAATCTAAGATAATGAACATTTACATTTTTCTAACACCAACAAATTCATACTTGCCCTCTCATGTATCTTTAAATAGTATTCGGCACATTCAACCGTGGAGGAATTGTTGTGGACAGTCCGCAGTGGAAATTCGCAGCAGACTTTTTTTTCCATTGCTTTCCATGGATTTTCATTCTGCAGCATGCATGGCCGCCAGTGGAGAAGCAGCAAATTTTCACTACGGATTTCAAGCCTTTGCAATGCAAAGGCTGAAATCTGTGGCAAGTCCGCTGTGAAATCCGCAACGTCCGAACAAACTGTCAAATATGCAAATGTTGCTGCAGATTCTTCGTGTAATTGCCGCAAATTTGTGGCAAAATCTGTAGCGGAAAAATTCTGCCACGTCTGAAAATGCCCTTAGAGGAATCCTGTTTTCAAATTAGTCAATCAAGTGCAGAAATTCATTAAAGGGAACCTGTCACCAGCATTTCACCTATTAAACCAGCAATACCTGGTGGTAGAGGGTGAAAAATCATTTCTATATAACCAATAATTGTCTTCTTAGTCGGCTCTGTAGCTTTAGTATTCAGTGTTTTAGTGTTCCCACACCGTATGCTAATGAGCATAAAAGAGTCAGATCTTCTCTTGAAAAGAGTCAAATCTTCGTTTGAAAAAAGTCATATTTTCATTCCTCAAGTCTTTCCGCGTTTACCCGCCTCCTTACTTTTGATTGACAGCTCCTCGCCTTCCCCCAGCACACAAAATCCTGCGCTTGTGCATTGATGTCCTCTTCTGGTGTGTGCGCACAAAGGGACGCCGGATTATTACGATAAAAAGCGCAAAATGTTTGCAGACCGTTATTTACAGTCGGGGGAGGAGTTTAGGAGAGGGGATAACGGCAATGAACTTTTGATAGCAGCGGCCAGTGATGGATAAGTGAAGTTCAATAGGTGAAATGCTGGTGACAGGTTCCCTTTAAGGGCACGGCCATACGTGGCGGAATTGCTCTGGAATTCCGCTGCGAACAGTCCGCTGCGGAAATCCGCAGCGGACAGTTTCTCCATTAGTTTCCACGCCTTTTTAGTTAGGTTCATGCAGACGTGGCGGAAAACTCCGCTGCGGACCATAGGCTGCGGTGCGGAATTTGGTGTCCGCAGCATACACTGGCTGTTGCGGACTTGTTGCGGAATTTCTCCATTGTCTTCAATGGAGATTTAAAATTCTGCAATGAAATCCGCAGATGTTATGTGTGTTGCGTTGCGGACTGGTTTTACGAGCAGGATATTTCTTCATTCTGGCTGGACCTATGTGTTTCGAGGTCTATAGCCAGATTGAGATGAAATGTTTTAAAAGACAGCAGGATGTACTCTTCACCTGAAAACGCAACGGCTAATCCGCATCAATTTACTGCACATTTTAGGCAAAGCCGCAACGGAATCTGCAACGCAGATTATGTGCGGCATTGATGCGGACAGTGTCTGCAGAAATACGCCACGTCTGGCCATGCCCTAAGAATCCACTAGTGTTTCAGTACTTCAAGACTTAACTATCATCTGAAATTCTGAGTGAAAGTAAATGGGAAGAGATTTTTAAATAACTTCTCAGCTACGGCAGCTTCTACTTCATCATACAGATGCGTAGCGAGTGCTAAATGTTCAAGATATTTTTGCACTTACTTGAAATCTTGGCATTTACTATAAGTAAAAGTTAGTCTTTTTTTTTTTTTATAACTACAGAGAACATGACTAATACCAGTGATATCTTCAACACCTACACATAAAAACGACAAAAATGACATTCAGAATGGTGTTTGACAGAAAAGAAGAAAAATAAGATTTTCTTTTTGATTACTTTTCATGTGTAACCTCAAAGATTAACAGTAAAATGAGAGAGAGAGAGATCTTCTCCAAAATATTAACCCCCATATGCCCTTTCTCGGCGATCATTAAAAGGTACTTATGCCACAACACCGCTGTTTCGCGGTGCTGTGTCATAAGCCCAGCACGGATGTCCCATGCCGGCGCCTGTCTAAAGATAGCTGGGCTCCTGCTCTAATGGGCGAAGTTACCTTTGATCCCGCCTGTTTAACCACTTAAATGCTGCGGTCAATAGCAGCTGCTGCATCTAAGTGGTTTCATAGGGATGGGGCTCCCTCTGTCACCCCTTCCCCTCCCCTGCGGCGCAATAGCGAGGTTGTAATACTATACAGGCAGTTGTCCTGTGCCTCTTTTCGACTGTTGGCTTGGTGGTGATGAATAGAGTGCATGAGAAAATATCAAGTGACTTGAGGTAAAATGACACAATGTACTCAAAAACACTAGCAAATTACTCGGATATAGAATAGAAAAGGGAAAGCGAACAACTCCAAACAGAGAAGATGTCAATTCTGAGTCCAAACCTTTTCCATTAATGTCTAACAAATTGCCTCTAAATAGATAGAATTGTTCTTTTGATGTTTAATTGAATGTGTAGAGATCGTAATATAAATAATGTTCAGGAGAGTGGGCATACTCATGAAAATTTTACACTGGGCCCACCAATGTGTTAAATGGTCCTGGTCTGGGGTCTGGAATGGGATCAGAATTAATTTTGGAGTCTAGTGTGGATTTATTTTCGGCTCTGAAATGGGGTTAATTTTTGGGTAATTTTTGTGTATAGTCTGGGACCTGGATTAATTTTGGCGATAACATTTATTTTAGGGTCTGCTCTGAGGACTGAATTAGTTTGGGGGTCTGATCTGGGGGTCTAAATTCATTTTTGTGTCTGATCTGGGGATCTAAATTAATTTTGGTGTCCAGTCTGGATTCATTTTAGGGTATGGAATGGAGTCCGCATTCATTTTTGGGTCTGGGCTTTGAAATAATTGTTGGCTCTGGGGTCTGAATTTATTTTGGTGTATGATCTGGAACCTAGATTAATTTGGTGGCTACAATTATTTTTAGGGTCTGATATCTGGACTGAATTAGTTTTAGGGTCTGAATTAACTTTGGGGTCTGGTCTGGATAGTTTGATGGTCTGGGGTCTGAATTAAACTTGGGTCTTGTGTTTTAATGCCTCTCTTGCTCCCATTCTGCAAAGTTTTTTTTAACTAAATTGCCACAGAGCCAATAACCCCTTGTAGACTGAATCCCAAGAGGCCAAGAACCCAGTGGGGACACAAAAAAGGCAGATACGCAGCATATCCGCCCCGTGCGCCACAAGGAATTCCAGGGAAAAAAGCGCATCAAACTATGGTGCAGTTTTTCACCCGGAATGTCCGCTGCGGAAAACTGCTGCATTAACTGGCCTGCTAGCAGGCTGGCCTCCTTGGATGACGTTTCATCCATGTGACCGCTGCTACAGCCTGTGATTGGCTGCAGCGGTGGTCACACTGGATAAAGCGACATCCCAGGAGGCCGGCTTCGAGGAAGAAACACAGACTCCTAGGTAAGTATAGTGTTTTTTTATTCAGAGTTGTGTATTTTGCGGTGGAATCTCTGCGAACCCGCTGCAAAACATGCAACAACTGCTATTTGTTGTGGGTTTTACCTCCCCATTGAATTTAATGGGGAAAACCTGCAGCAAATAATCAGCAATTACGCAAATACAATTGACATGCTGCGGAATAAAATTCTGCACCGCAGGTCCTTTGCTGAGCATTTTTTCCACACAGTATTTAGCAGCGTGTGGAGGAAATTTGTTCAATCTCATCCACTTTGCTGCTACTGTATTCTGCTGCGGTTTTTCCATCCGCAATCCCGGATGGAAAAAACACAGCAATTCCTGACAAGCCCCTATAAGGACAAAGAGTGCTGGATGGAGTACAAGATAGAGAAGTGGTAATGTGTGTGTGAAGTGGAAGGGGGGCCCTGAGTCTTTTGCTGTATGGGGCCCAGAAATTCCTGATGGTGGCCTAGTCCTTCAGTATGTCACATACTTTAAAAATAAATATTTACTAAGTTGTGAGAGAGAATTAATTTTCTGTTTTCATTGAAATCCAACTGGTAAGGGTAATTTTCTTTTTTTTTTTCTTTTTTGTGACAAATTGTTTGTTTATTGAAATTTTTCAAAGTTATACAAAAGTAAACAAGATTACGGAATTGAACAAAAGCATAAAAGCATAGGTCGAAAACTATATACACATATGCATATAAAGGATAAGGGATACACAATTATATAGAAATATCATTGCTAATATAGTAATATAGCCAAAATTAGTTAAATTCACAGGAATATATTGCATGACCTCCAATAAGGCAATGTTGACGGAACATACAATACAGACATCCAATAATCAAACAAAGATTTTAACCAAAACAAGAACATTGTCAGTAACATATATAATCCCTGCCAATGGATCTGGAGTGTTACAATGCTAAACCTAAAGAACTTCTAGAAGATCATTACCAAGCTATGAAGGCAAGCCATTTGGACCATTTGTAAGTGAATACCTGTAATGCATTTAGTCTCGTTGAAATGAAATGTTCCATAACACAGTTATATTGAACCTTACGTATAATTTCTACTCTATCTGGAATAGAAGGACTTTTCCATCTAAGGGCAATACTTGTTCTTGCCAGTCAGCACATGAGCTACATTTGTACTGTTCTCATTACCAAGTTCATCTAATTTCAGGGAGAGTAGCGCTACCTCCGGTCCCCAAGGAGCAGGAAAGCCAAGTATATCATTTAACAATTGTCACACCTCCACCAGACATGTAGTAGAGAACCAATTGAATCTTGACAACGCCAACAATTGTGAGAAACATTGGGGAATAATCTGGATAAGCGGTATGGAGTCATGTACCATCTATATAAAAGCTTCCGGGAAGCTTCCAAATGATTTACACAGCGAGATGACTTGGAGAAAATTTGAAATGCTGTCTCCCACTGTTTAGAACTAAATGAACTCCCTATTTCCAATTCCCATTTTTGTATTAAATTAAGTGCAAAAAGAGAAGATTCATGCTGGTGGATCATCCCATAAGCCTTAGAAATACCCTTGGATGACAGTTTAGGGTTGTAAAAGTATTGTTCATGACTGGAAAGAGTGCCGGTGAAAGTAAGTTTAAGAGAAGAAAGAAAATGCCTTAACTGGAGATACTTATAAAAATCTCTAGGGTGTTGACTGTATTTTGAAGTTAGTGTAGAAAAGGGCAGTAGAAGATTATTATACATTATATACAATATTTCCAATGAGACAACACCTTTGGCAATCCAGTAGAGAAATTTGAGTTAGGTATACAACGCTGCACCATATCTAAAGAAACCATACTTCGCCTAAGAGGGTGAATAGAGGAATTATTAGACACTCCTTTCCACACCTGGAGAGACGCTTTGATCGTGGAGGTAAATTACCAACTATACGTTCCCCCATCCTCGAAAAGCCCAACACAACTTTTAAGTCAGGGCATTTCAATATGTGAGCTTCAACCTCCACCCAACGTTTATTTAAGTCACATATCCACCATTGTTTCAGTTGATCCAGAATGGTCGCATTATAGTAAGAAATAATATTCAGATAACTCAAACCCCCTGTATCTACAGGCAAATGCAATATTTTCGCAGCAACCTTCGCCCTCTTACCGTTCCAAATAAACCTCGTAAAAACCATTTGTATACGCCCCAACAGAGATTTGGGAACTGGGATAGGAAGGTTCCGAAAGTAGTACAGCACTTTAGGAAGCAATAACATTTTGGAGTTGGATATGCGACCAATCCATGACAAAGGAAACCTTGAGTAAGATACGATGGGGGCGTGGCCGAATGCCGAGGAGAGAGGTCGCATAACTCGGAGCTCCGCACCTAACCTTCCTTAAACCGGCTCACACAGCATCTCCACCGCAGAAAACAAGGAGATGAATCACAGGAACCGACAGACTAGTATCTTAGAATACTAGAATGGGGAAAGGCAGACCGAAAACACCGGGCCCGGCAACGCTTACCTCTTACTATCCGCCGGCGGGAACTTCACAAAATGGCGCCGGACGCCCTGGCAATGAGGAAATGAAGGGGTGTGCTGCTCCCACACTGACCCTCCACGGCACAGACACATCTCCCAGCCCTGAGTGCTCCTCGGACAGTCCACCTCTGCTGCATAAAACAGATAACAGGTCAGTGTTATCTTCATCTACAATACCTAAACTATGTGACCTGCCTGCTCTTATTCCCCATGAGGGATCAGTTATTAGTCTGGAGAGCATGAGGGGGTTAATGTCTGAACTGCGCAGCTCTTTACAAAAAGACTTCCACACTGCTTTTACCTCCTTGTCCAAAGATATTAAAGACATAGGGGACAGAACATCACATCTTGAAAGTAAAATGGATGACTTCACTTCTGCATACAACACTTTGGTAGATGCGCAGAATGATACAGATGAAGACATAATGTCGGTTAAACTTAAACTAGCTGACCTGGAGGATCGTTCACGCAGAAACAACATCCGATTTCGTGGCGTCCCTGAGACCATTCTACCTGCTCAGCTTAGAGAATTTCTGATTGATTACTTCACTATCATTTTACCTGAAGCAGATCAGAGAGATCTAATCATTGATAGAGTGCATAGACTGCCCAAACCCAAACATCTCCCACAAACGACACCAAGGGATGTCCTGGCAAAAATCCACTTTTACCAGACGAAAGAATCCATTTTAAAATTTGCTTTCAAAAATGCAAAACTTCCTGACCGTTTCGCTGGTATATCATTGTATGCGGATCTATCCTCAGCCACTTTGAACCGTAGAAGAGAGTTTGCGCCATTTACCAAACAGCTACGTGAACATGACATACCATACAAATGGGGATACCCAGTCAAGCTCATTTTTACTAAAAATGGCGTCACTCACGTCCTCAACACACCTAAGGAGGCTGAAATTCTGCGGGAGAAATGGTTCCCAGAATCTTCAACATCGGATCAGCAGTCGCTTAAAAGAAAGACTCCTTCATTGTCTCCAGAGTGGACCACGGTTGGTTCATCGAAGCAATCACCTGCTCGCCCGAAATAAGGAATCAAGATTGCATTATGATATCACTATGCCTTATACTTATATATTGTATGTATGGTTACCTGGATATAACACATTCTCTTTTTCAGCATTTCAACTCCTGAGAAGGTTAGGTAGGCACTGCTGTTACATTTTATTATTGTAATGTACTACCACCCTCACCACTTGCCAAAAACCCAAACAAGGTTTTGGTATGTTCACTCTGAACAACATTTTGTGTTCACTTTACGGTTCTACTGTTATATAGTTCCGCTTATTCTGTGTGAAATGTATAGTTTGCAATGCACATTACTCTGTGCACTTAGAGGAGTAAGATCTGATCATCCCCTAAAGGAGACGAGTGCGGATTCTCAACGCCTCTCACCTCCATACACTGCACTCCACAATCTCAAATACAATGGTATTTAAAATCTCTTCCCTAAATGTCAAGGGCCTCAATAGCCCGTTCAAACGCTCTCTTTTGTGGAGAGAATGTAAGGCACTTAATTGCGACATTTTGTGTGCACAGGAAACACATCTTTTAGACAAAGACTCCCACAGGGTTAAACACACCCAATTCCCCCATATTTTCTGCACTCCCAACACACACAAAAAGAAAGGCACCTTAATCGCTATTAAAAATTCATTGGCTTTTCAGTTGACCCAGGTTACCTATGACAAGTGGGACAGATATATAATTCTACAATGCATTATTAACAACGAAAAATTCACTATAGTATCGCTATATGCTCCGAACAAACGTCAGGGTAAATTTCTTAAGCATCTACTCAAACACATTGAGAATTCCAGGTATGGAGCCCTCGTTATATGTGGAGATTTCAATAAAGTACTCAATCCCCAGTTAGATAAGAGCCACTGTAAGCCAAAAGAGAAAAACACTGATGTATACAATATTACTTATAGGGAAAATCTCTACGACACATGGCGAACGTTTAACCCTTCCGAAAGGGACTACACTTTTTTTTCACACCCCCATAAAAACTACTCGAGAATTGATTTTATTATGGTAGATCAATGGTTACTTCAACGAGTACTTAACCCTTCAATCGGCCTCATAACCTGGTCGGACCATGCCCCGATATCAGCCCTTTTTAAAGAAAAATGTAACAATGTTCCCACCTCTCCCTGGCGGATAAACAATTCCCTTCTAAACAATGTAACTAGCAGCGACCAGATAGAAAAGGCACTGACCGACTTCTTCGATCTGAACAACGCTAAGGACACCTCAACCTTTAATAATTGATGTGCCCACAAAGCCGTTATCAGGGGACACCTTATCAAATTGTCTTCAACTGCCAAAAAAAGAAGACAGTCCAAAACGCAAGAACTATAAGCAAACATTAAAAAACTTGAGGATCTCAATAAATCAGCAATGTCCAGAAAACTGGTTTTAGAATTAAAACAATTAAGAAACCAACTCCACCAACTGCTATATCATAAATGTGAATATGCATTGAGAAGAACTAAGATGCAGTATTACTGGCAGGGCAACAAGGCTGGGAAAATGTTAGCCAACAAATTCAAAAATAAAACTATTAAAACCAAAATCCCCTTTATTTTTGATAAAACAGGGGGAAAAATTATGAACCCTCAAAAAATAGCTGACTCCTTCGCTGACTATTATAGTAACTTATACAACCTTCACAATGACCCAAATACTATCCAACCTTCACAGCAGATGATAGATAACTTCCTAAAATCTGTTAAACTGCCTCTAATATCAAGTGAACAGCTAGCCAAACTGAACGCGCCCTTCTCACTTCTAGAAATTCAAATGGTTCTTAAAGACCTCAAGATCAATAAGTCTCCCGGGCCAGATGGCATAACGAACGAATATTTCAAACATTTCTCCCATATTCTTTCACCACACCTGGTTTCAGTGTTCAACCAAGCAACCGAAATTGGCACCTTTCCTCAGGAAATGCTTCGGGCCCTTATAATAACCTTACCCAAACCTGGCAAGACCCCAGATAAACCTGAAAACTTTAGACCGATATCTCTACTCAATAGCGATGTAAAAATTTACTCTAAGGCCATAGCTAACAGATTTGTTGATATTTTACCAGAACTAATCAAAAATGATCAAGTCGGCTTTATTAAGAATAGACAGACAGTGGATGGCACCAGAAGGCTTATAAATCTTCTCCATTATGCTGAAACACACAACGTGCCTTCTTTGCTCCTGTCGCTAGACGCAGAAAAGGCATTCGACAGGGTGCATTGGGGATACTTGAAATCGGTTTTAGACAAAATAGGTATTACAGGTCCAGTTGGACATGCCATCTTGGCTCTTTATTCGGGACCTTCCGCAGCACTATATACAGCTGGCTTCCTGTCCTCTAGCTTTACAATCACAAATGGCACTAGACAGGGAAGTCCACTCTCCCCACTGATCTTTGCCTTGCTCATGGAACCTCTAGCTGAAAAGATCAGAACATCTGATCTGATTAAAGGTATAACTATTGGTACATATGAACATCGCATAGGCCTTTTTGCAGATGACGTCATCATAATGTGCGCCTCCCCGTTGACATCTCTTCCAGAAATAGAAAAAAATCCTCTGCGAATTCAGCAAAACGTCTTATTATAAAATTAACACAACAAAATCCCAAATATTAAACATGGGTCTTCCTAAGAAAATTGTTAAATATCTCAAAAATAAATTCACTTTCAAATGGGTAGAGGGGGCCCTGCCCTACTTGGGTATTAACCTAACATTTCCTATCTTGTGCATGTTTAACCAAAACTACATACTTTTGCAAAAGTGTATAGAAGAGGATTTACGTAGCTACAAACATCATGGAGTGTCTTGGTTAGGTAGGATTGCAGCAATCAAAATGCTATCTCTTCCCAAAATACTGTATTTCTTTAGGAATGTTCCTATAAGTGTGCCTATAACTTATCTTACAAAGCTACAATCTGTTCTGATGAAATTCATATGGGGCAAAAATAAACCGAGAGTAAAGGCAGAGATTCTTTATAAACCATTTCAGAAGGGGGGAATGGGTTGCCCATCAGTATTACAATATTACCGTGCTTCTATAATGGACCAACTAAAATCCTTATGGTCCAATGACATATCGAAGTTGTGGGTATCTACCGAATCCTTTCTACTAGGGAAAATACCCATTTCGGACATTCTTACTGCTTCTTCTCTCTTTGGTACTCATGTACAATCCACGCATCCTACTATCAAAGCAATTATGGATTTATGGAATAATTTTGTACGCAGAACTGAATTGTACTCAACAAATTATAATAAATCAAATGTTATTATCTTAATGGCCCATATACCAGACCTTGACATATCAAACTGGATGGCCAATGGTTTACATGTATTGTCTAACTTATGGAAAAGGGACCTGTTCATAACCTTTGAAGATCTTACCCAATTCTACTCTGTACATAAACACGATTTCTATAAATACTTACAGATCAGACATGCGACTTCTTCTCTACCCTGTCCTCTTCCCTCCATATGCTCACCCTTACACAAATGGATGACCTCCAACTCCGCATCCAAAGGCAACATCTCACACTGTTACAGACTGATACTCAGTTCATACCCTGACGCCCTTCAAAATTATACTCAGAAATGGGAACAGGACTTGAATATTACATTCTCAAAGAATCAATGGGCTCTAGCGTTTACTGCAATTGCTTCCATTTCAAGATGTACTAACCATATAGAAACTGCTAGAAAGCTTTTATATAGATGGTATCTCACCCCGTCGAAACTTTCTAGATACTACAATGTTTCAAATAGCTGCTGGAGATGTAACGCTGAAGGGACCATGAAACATATTTGGTGGGCTTGCCCCCCCATTCTAACATTCTGGAAAAGAATTGGCAAATTTTTATCTTCAATTTGCGGATACCCGATAATTCTGAATGCACCCTTGACTCTTTTAACCATAGATGCAGATAATTTTGATTGGACACATAGAACAGTTATTTTACACACTATAATTGTAGCAAGGTCCAAAATTGCACAAAATTGGAAATCCAACAAAATTCCTACTATTTCGGAAATCATACAGGGAATTAATAACAACTGTTGGTTTGAATCCATGATTGCTTCCTCACTAAATAGGAAAAAGGTGTTCGATGATAATTGGGATGCGTTTATTACCAGCCGCCATTGTAAAGCGTTACATTGACTCTTCATTCTAAGACTTTGTTGCACCTACATTCAATCTATACTGCCTAATTGTACAAATAATTGCGGAAATGTAAAAATGTTACATTTTGTTTTTCTTATTTTCTTTTCTTTTATTACTTTCAAAATCAAATGTTATTGGCATATTTTTGAGTGATTGTAACTCAATGTATGCACTTCATTGCCATGTTATTGTATAAAATTACTTGAAAAAAAATTCAATAAAAATAAATGTGATAAAAAAAAAAAAAAGATACGACATCTTTGTTTAAAGTTTGCATCAAGGTATAATAATTGATTGATAACAACTTACTACAAGGATAAGTAAGAGAGATACCCAAGTAAGGAATCGCTCCATCAGACCATTTAAAAGGAAATTCCCCTTGCAGGTTCAACTGTGTAAGTTTGGGGATACCCATATTTAGAATTAAAGATTTAGTAGTATCGACTTTATAGTAGCTAATCTCTCCAAATTCCTGAATGAGCTTGAGTATGTGAGGTAAAGTGTCGTTAGGGGAGGATAAGCACAATATGAGGTCATCCGCAAAGAGACCTATACGATGTTCAGTAGGGCCTAGTGAAACTCCTTTGATTTGGTGACATTTTGACTGCCATAGCAAATGGCTTCATGACCATAGTAAATATCATGGGCAATAAAGGGCAGCCCTGTCTTATGCCGTTGGTTATAGAGAACGTGGTCGACAGCGCACCTGTGGTATACACCTGGGCGGAGGGAAATGTATACAAGGCCATAATAGCAGACAAGAAGGAATTATGAATTCCAAACTTCCCCAATACCTCCCACAGGAAACCCCAATGGATGCGGTTGAACGCCTTCTCTGCGTCCAGGTTAAGGAGTAGGGCAGGCAATATTTATGAGACAATATTTATAAACCATTAAGTACTATCTACTGTTTGTCTACCTCTTACAAATCCCACCTGATCAGGACCAATCAGTTGGGGAAGAATATCCGCAAGCCTGCTTGATAAAAATTTTGCGTAGATTTTTAGATCCGTATTCAGAAGGGAAATGGGGCAAAAATTGGAAGGGACATGCAGAGATTTGCCCGGTTTGGGTAAGGCGACTACAAGTGCTTTGAGCATTTCAGGGGGGAAGACTTCATGTTTAATTACCTAATTAAATGTTCTAGCCAGATAGGGAGCCAAAATAGTTTTATAAGACCTAAAGTACTCATTGGTAAGCAAATCGGGTCCAGGGGATTTATGGGCTTTAAGCAACGATATAGCTTTGAGAATCGCCTCTTCAGTTATGGGCATAGAAATACTTTGTAGTTGGGTAGGAGAAATGGAGGGAAAATCCAATTGGGCTAGGAAACTTTTAATTTTATCAAGTTGGGGTTCTATGGTAAGGGGATTGTTCCTTTAATTATAAAGTGACTCATAATATTCCGCCAGGCTATTAGCTATCCCCCTAGGGTCCATTATGCGTTCCTTCTTAGTATTATACATAAATGGGATCCGAGATTTAGCATTGTGTGCTTTAAGTTGCTTGGCTAATAGCGACCCAGGTTTATTACCACTCCAATAGAATGACATTTTGAATTTCCGTAGAGCCAAATCATATTTATGGACATTCAATTCATGTAGCTGATGATTAAGGCAGAGCGGAGAGTGGTAACGATAGGCTACTGCTCGCCGGTCTGTTCACAGTGTGGCGCTAAGTACAAGGGGTGGGAGTGTGGCGCTATTTAAAAGGGGGGGCGAGTGTGGCGCTATTTACAAAGGGGCAGCGGGCTGTGTGTGGCACTATCTACAAGGTGGGCTGTGTGGCACTATTTACAAGGGGGACTGTGTGTGGCACTATCTACTGGGGGCTGTGTGTGGCACTATCTACTGGGGGCTGTGTGTGGCACTATCTACAGGGGGCTGTGTGTGGCACTATCTACAGGGGGCTGTGTGTGGCACTATCTACAGGGGGCTGTGTGTGGCCTCTTTAATTTATTTTCTTGTAATTTATTTTTATGTTAATTACATTATAGAACTACATGGCTTGTAAAATGTAGAAATGCTTTTATACTCGAGTTACATTAAAAAAATTGTGAACAAAAAATTACATCTCATTGATTGGTAGGGAAAGAAAACATGGCAAGGGGGAAGGAGATATCGGGAAATAAGTTGGGGGGGGGGGCGCCAATCTGAATCTTTGCCCCGGGTGCAGGAGAACCTAGCTACGCCTCTGCACCACTCTCTTGATTGAAAAATAAAAAAGTTATGGCTCTAGGAAGGCGGGAAGTGAAAAACTAAAATGAAAAATCAAATGGCTCAGTCCTGAAAGGGTTAATAAATGTGTTTTAGTGAGCAGATTTAGCCATCTGTCTAAAAGAAAAACTGTTGCCCATAACAACCAATCACAGCACAGCTTTCATTTTACCCGAGCAGTTTAATTAAAGGAAAACTGAGCTCTGATTGGTCGCTATGTTTATGACAACATCACCTAGACACAGACAGCAATGTAATACAAGAACATACGCACATACATGCTATTTCTATTCAGTTAGTCCATAGATGTCATGCAACCCTGTTAACTGAATGCCAAAGGTCACATGTTGTGTGTATGTGTGGGGGGGGGGGGGGTGTACACACTGCAGGCGACAACATTACTTAACAGGTTCCCGACCGCTGGCCGTATTTATACGGCCATCGGTCAGGGTCTCTGAAGTCCGCCGTATAGACTATTTACGGCGGCACTTCAGAGACTGTGCACGCGCGATCGCGTGCACACAGCTCTATGCCCTGGCTGTTGCTAACAGCCATGGGCACTGGGCAGAATGTCAGGGGCCAATCTTTTGGCCCCTGAACATGTGATCGCTGTGACAACCAATCACAGCGATCACATGCATTTCTGCATATAAAACAGTGTGCACGCGATCGCGTGCACACAGCCCTGTGCCCACGCTGTTACCAACAGCTCTGGGCACTGGGCAGAGTATCAGGGACCAATCTGATGGTCCCTGAACATGTGGTCGCTGTGAAAACCTATCACAGCGACCACATTTGTTTTATTTTGACTTTTCTGGCAGCAAATCTCCTGCCTCTTTTCTTCTCCTCAAACATTGTTTCAGTGTGAGGAGAAGAAGAGACTCGGGAGAATTTCTGCCAGAAGATTACAGTTACAGTTACAAAAAAATACAGTTACACTCATAAAACATTCTCTGTATAGATAGATTTCTATCTATCTATACAATCTATCTATCCATCTATCTTTTTTTCTATCTATCTACCTTTCTTTCTTTTATTCTATTAGAATAGGCAGGTAGGGAGTATATAATTATATATATATCCACATATATATAATATATATAGCAATAGCGGTTTATTTTTTTGTTAGCGGTAGTGTAAATCTATATACCAGTTAGTTTGTGTGTTTTATAAAACAAAAACAAAAAAAATGTGTTTAGTTAGTGTTAGTGTTAGTGACGTTATGGCGAGAAAGTTGTTTAGCGCCGAGGAGGCATACGCCATGCTGTGGTCTGAGTCGGAGACCGCATCAGAGATGGCGTCCGAGATGGAACCTGTTTTAGGTAGTGATGATGACAGCGTCACTTCAGGTTCATCTTCAGGGGACATTGTCCCTGATGCAGTTGAAACTGCAGAACATGAAAGCGCAGGGCCAAGTAGCGCTGTAGCACGGGACAGCCTGGTCCCTCCAGTCCAGGCTCTTGTATGGGCACCTGCCCCATCTTTTGGGCCTAGAATCCACGGATTTACTGCCACTCCTGGCATAACCGTGGACAATACAAATTTTGTCCAAATGGATTACTTCCATTTATTTATAACGGACGACATCCTAAATCAGATTGTCCACGAAACAAATTTATATGCCACTCAATATATAAGGCAGAAACCTTCATCCATCCATGCCAGAGATTTGACGCCCACCAATTTGCAGGAATTAAAAATTTTTTGGGGGCTCACCCTAAATATGGGTATTGTCAAAAAGCCCTCCATTAGGTCTTACTGGTCAACAAGACCCGCCCAAGCCATCCCAGTATATTCTGCAGTAATGCCCAGGTCTCATTATGAGACAATAATGAGGTTCCTCCACTTCAACAACAACGCACAGGACCCCCAAGTACCGATGCAAACCGTGATCGGTTGTTCAAAATAAGACCGCTAATAAATTCCCTGAATAATTTATTTCTGCAACTTTACACCCCTGAGCAGAATGTAAGTGTGGACGAATCCCTCCTCAACTTTCATGGCAGACTTAGCTTTCGCCAATATCTACCTTCCAAAAGGGCAAGATATGGCGTTAAGCTCTACAAATTGTGTGAAAGCGGGTCAGGATATACCAACGCCTTCAGGATTTATGAAGGGCGGGACCGCACAATAAATGTTCCTGGATGCCCCCCTGATCTTTCCACCAGCAGTAAGATCGTGTGGGAGATAATGCAGCCTCTGCTTCACAAGGGGTACCACCTGTACTGTGATATTTTTTATTCCAGTGTGCCCGTGTTTAGGCATTTGCATGCTGCAAGGACTGGGGCATGTGGTACCATGCGCAAAAACCGAATTGGTTTTCCACAGCAATTAGTGGGGAAGCGCATGGTAAAGGGGGACTCCTCTGCTTATGCATCTGAAGAATTGCTGGCGGTCAAGTTCAGGGATCGCAAAGATGTGTATGTGCTAAGCACGATTCATACCGCAGGAACAGTGGCAGTGAGGGAAAGGGGGGCATCATCGGACAAGCACAAACCAGTGAGCGTGTCCGAATATAACAAGTATATGGAGGGGGGGGTGGATTTAAGCGACCAGGTTTTACAGCCCTATTTAGTAAAACGCAAAACTAAAACCTGGTACAAAAAAGTGGCCATTTATTTGTTAGAGGTGGCCATCCACAACTCATTTGTGCTCTACAAAAAAAACAGAGGCAAAGACACATACCTGGATTTCCAGGAAAACATTATTGAAGGCCTCATTTTTGATGTTCAGGACACCAGAGAATGCCCCCAGTCTGAGGATGTCACGCGACTGACTGAAAGACACTTCATCAGTCGGATTCCCCCAGCACCAACCAGAAGCAACCCCCAGAAAAAGAGCCGCGTCTGCAGAAAAGACGGGCACCGCAAAGATTCCCTATATTTCTGTCCATCATGTCCCTCGCAACCAGGCCTGTGCATTGAGCCATGTTTTAAAAAATACCACACTGTTCTGAATTATTAGATTTTAGTTAATTCATTGAAAATATATTTGCCCTACATTACGTTTTTATTTTTCCCCTGATTTTACTCCAAGGGTGAGGGAGGGAATTGGTTGGGGTTGGATGTCATGATTGCATATTCTCTAAATTTCATCTGCTGGAGAGCTCCATTTGCATAAACCTGCAATTTCTTATTTTAGAAAACCCCAAAAAATAAATTCCCATTATACCCCTAGATGAATATTTTGGGATTTCTGCTTCAAGAGCAGATATTTTGGAAGTGTAAGGCGGGATTCACACGACAGGGTTTCCCGGCCGGGTGCCGGCCGTTCATAAATCGGCCGGCACCCGGCTGCATTAGGAATAATAGACCCCTAATGGGGCTATTCACACGACCGATTTTTTGACGGCCGGGACAACCGGCCGTCAAAAAATAGGACATGCTCTATTTTCGGCCGGGTGCCCGGCCGCCCGGCTCCCATAGAAGTCTATGGGGCCGGGTAATACCCGGCCATCACCGGAATGTGTCCCGAGTGATGGCCGGGTCTACCGTCGCTCGCGCACTCTCTCTCCTCCTCCTCACAGTGCAGACTGCATGTGAAGAGGAGGAGGAGGGTCTTTTATTGCTCGCTGTAGGAGTCGGAATCCCCAATCCCCAGCCGGGGATTGGGGATTCCACTACAGGAGAAGTGCGTGACTACACTGTCCAGATATGGACACAGCAAAGTCACTCACTTCTGCAGCGGAATCCCCGACTCTATGGCCGGGGATGCCGCTACAGGAGAAGTGCGTGACTACACTGTCCATATATGGACACAGCGAAGTCACGCACTTCTGCAGCGGAATCCCCGACTCTATGGCCGGAGATGCCGCTACAGGAGAAGTGCGTGACTACACTGTCCATATATGGACACAGCGAAGTCACGCACTTCTGCAGCGGAATCCCCAACTCTATGGCCGGGGATGCCGCTACAGGAGAAGTGCATGACTACACTGTCCATATATGGACATAGCGAAGTCACGCACTTCTGCAGCGGAATCCCCGACTCTATGGCCGGGGATGCCGCTACAGGAGAAGTGAGTGACTACACTGTCCATATATGGACACAGCGAAGTCACGCACTTCTGCAGCGGAATCCCCGACTCTATGGCCGGGGATGCCGCTACAGGAGAAGTGCATGACTACACTGTCCATATATGGACACAGCGAAGTCACGCACTTCTGCAGCGGAATCCCCGACTCTATGGCCGGGGATTCCGCTACAGGAGAAGTGAGTGACTACACTGTCCATATATGGACACAGTGACGTCACTCACTTCTGAAGCGGAATTCCCGACCTGTGGCAGGGAATTCCTCTTCAGGAGAAGTCAGTGACTACACTGTCCATATATGGACATTGAAGTCAGTGACTTCTCCTGGAAGGGGGGGGGGATGGGTGCAACCTACAGGGGGCTGTGTGGGATCACCTACAGGGGGCAGGGTGGAATCACCTACAGGGGGCAGGGTGGAATCACCTACAGGGGGCAGGGTGGAATCACCTACAGGGGGCAGGGTGGCATCACCTATAGGGGGCAGGGTGGGTGGCATCGCCTACAGGGGGCTGTGTGGCATCGCCTACAGGGGGCTGTGTGGCATCGCCTACAGGGGGCTGTGTGGCATCGCCTACAGGGGGCTGTGTGGCATCGCCTACAGGGGGCTGTGTGGCATCGCCTACAGGGGGCTGTGTGGCATCGCCTACAGGGGGCTGTGTGGCATCGCCTACAGGGGGCTGTGTGGCATCGCCTACAGGGGGCTGTGTGGCATCGCCTACAGGGGGCTGTGTGGCATCGCCTACAGGGGGCTGTGTGGCATCGCCTACAGGGGGCTGTGTGGCATCGCCTACAGGGGGCTGTGTGGCATCGCCTACAGGGGGCTGTGTGGCATCGCCTACAGGGGGCTGTGTGGCATCGCCTACAGGTGGCTGTGTGGCATCGCCTACAGGGGGCTTGGTGACATCGCCTACAGGGAATGGAATCGGAACGGATGCAAATCGGATGCAAACCGGCCGGGAAAAATCGGCCAAAAACGGCCGATTTTCCCGGCCGACACTCGGACCCTGTCGTGTGAATGAGGCCTTATAGAAACTCTGTTGAGTTTTGTAAAACCAGCTTTGAAAAAAAGCGATTTGTGAAATAAGCTTCTTCTATCGTCCGCCCTCCTACATCTCTATGTGATAAATAAGGCCCACATATTTGGTATCCCCATGCACGGGAGAAGTGGCAGAATGTGAAAGGAGATTAATTTTGTCCGTGGTCTATACCGTGTGTGAAAAATGCTATCATAAACTGACGCATTTGCTAAAAAAGCGCTGATTTTATTTTGTTCCATCTTATTCAAGAAACTTTCAGAAGAAAACTGGACTTGCTAAAAATATCATAAACCCCTTGAACGAAACCTTGTGGGGTCTACTTGTGTGAATGAAGTCATTTATGGGGTGTTTCTAATGTTTCAGCAGCATTAGGCCCCCCAGAAAACAGTATGTGGCTATAAAATCAAATGCCAAATTCCTGGACCGAAAAGGCCAAAAAGCCTCCTTTTATGCCAAGCCCTAGCACATGCCCGCACAGTGAATAAGGCACACATATTTGGTATCTCCATGCACGGGAGAAATGGAAGAATGTGAAAGGAGATGAATTTTGTCCGTGGTCTATACCGTGTGTGAAAAATACTAGCCTAAACTGACGCATTTGCTAAAAAAGCGCTGATTTTATTTTGTTCCATCTTATTCAAGAAACTTTCAGAAGAAAACTGGACTTGCTAAAAATATGATAAACCCCTTGAAGGAAACCTTGTGGGGTCTACTTGTGTGAATGAAGTCATTTATGGGGTGTTTCTAATGTTTCAGCAGCATTAGGCCCCCCAGAAAACAGTATGCGGCTATAAAATCAAATGCAAAATTCCTGGACCGAAAAGGCCAAAAAGCCTCCTTTTATGCCAAGCCTTGGCACATGCGCGCACAGTGAATAAGGCACACATATTTGGTATCCCCATGCACGGGAGAAGTGGAAGAATGTGAAAGGAGATTAATTTTGTCCGTGGTCCATACCGTGTGAAAAATGCTATCATAAACTGACGCAATTGCTAAATTCTTGAATTTTTTTCCAATTTTGCCCACTTTAAAGAAAAAAATAAAAATGATATATACTGACAAATGCCACTAAAACAAATCCCTATCTGTCCTTTAAAAAGAGTGTAAAATTCAAAGATGAACTTTATTCACCTGCAGAGTTATAGTCATCTAAAGAAGCGCATAGCAAAATTGTCAAATTTGCTCTGGTCATTTAGCTGTAAAACAGCCTAGTCCTTAACCGGTTAAAGGGGTTGCCCACTTTTAATTTGTTTTATTAATTTATTTAGAATAGGAAATCATACAGATTTCTAATAAAGAATATACGTATTTTAGAATACCTTTCTTATACCAGTGTACTTTGTCTAAAAACTATTTTTTATAGCCCACAGCATAGTAGCCAACAGTTGCCGGGACTGTCCCGAATTTACAGACAGCCCCAGCAAATTACTGTCCCGGACGTGTCACGGGAACAACCATATTCAATTTAACCTGCATCCTCAGGAAACTATCCGCTACCTGCTCTGCCTTTCACTCCTCCTGGAGCAGAATCCCCGGCCAGAGTGTTGCCAAAGCTCTGGCCAAGGATTCCGCTCCGAGAGGGAGCCTCTGACATCACTGTCCATATATGGAGGTCAGGGGCTTCACCAGGAGTGGAATATCTGGCCAGAGCATCAGCAACGCTCTTACTGGTGATTCCACTCCTAGAGGGAGCCCCAATGGCGCTATATACAAGGGGGGAGGGCGTGTGTGGCGCTATCTTCAGGAGGTGTGTGTGGCACTATCCACAGAGAGCACTGTGGCATTACCTACAGAGGGCACTGTGGAATTAGCTACAGGGGGGTGGCACTATCTACAGAGAGCATTGTGGCACTATCTACAGGGGGCTGTGTGGCACTATCTACAGGGGGCTGTGTGGCACTATCTACAGAGGGCACTATGGCACTATATACAGAGGGCACTGTGGCATTATCTACAGGGTGGGGTGTGTGTGGCATTATCTAAAGGGGTGTGTGTGGCACTATCTACAGGGGGGGGGGCTGTGTGGCTCTATCTACAGGAAGCAGTGTCTGGCACTATCTACAAGGGGCACTGAGTGTGTCACTATCTACGCTGGTTTTTATGCTACCAGTAGTGGTCAGTACCTATCCACTAGCACTATTAATAAAGTCAGACATCACCTGCTTGTAAGCAACCAGATAAACAGAGAGAGATACTGGCTACCATTGTAGTTGTCAGCCAAACTAGTGCAGACATTTTTGTTTGTTTATTTATATGCAGAAATTCGGGGGGGGGGGGGGGAGCCACGCCTTATTAGCCACACCCACCATATAAGCCATGGCCCAATAAGACACACCCACCAAAGAAGCCATACCCTAAGTGTCCCTGAATTTTTTTTTCAAATGTTGGCAACTTTGCCATAGATTAGTGCATAGAAATGCATTGATAGGATAACTGAATAGACTAAAGATGGCAGCAGTCATGTGACCCACATCATCTGACCCCTGGCATTCAGGTAGCACTCTCCAGGTAAATAATAGGTAATTGAGGAGCATAAATTATAAAGTACTACTACCTACAGCAGCATCTCATCATGTTTGTCAGTCTCTGTGTATGAGCAGCTGTTACATTTTTCTCCCTTTCTCTTGTGTTTGTTATTTAACTTTATTAACAACATCTCAAAGAGACAGGCAGCCATTTAAAAAAAAATATCTAAAGACAGTAAATACAGGCTCATTGAAGTAGTTGTTTATCAGTATTCCACCATTAGTCCTATTCACTTAGGCCTCATGCACACGACTGTAATTTTAATTGCGGATAAAATACTGACCCATTCATTTCTATCGGCCATGTAAGCCTTTCCTTAAATTAACGGGTGTGAGTCCAAGCCGTAGAAATTACCCGCAAAAAATAGGACATCTCCTATTTTTTGCATTTACGGACCATGCGCCTGTACTTTTTAATGTGAGTACAGCCCGCAAATCTGTGTGACAATCCGCGGCCCGTCCTTGCAGTATTTACGGTCAGTAAATACCGCACGTTCATGTTCATGAGGCCTTAGTCTTCTATGTTGCCCCAACACATTGTAACGACTTGCAGGTATGTAGACCCACTGGGCCACTCTGCCGTAACAGAGCAGCTGCTGATCAACAGAGCCTGTGAGAGTCAGTAATGCTTAAAGAGGCTCTGTCACCAGATTTTGCAACCCCTATCTGCTATTGCAGCAGATAGGCGCTGCAATGTAGATTACAGTAACGTTTTTATTTTTAAAAAACGAGCATTTTTGGCCAAGTTATGACCATTTTTGTAGTTATGCAAATGAGGCTTGCAAAAGTCCAAGTGGGTGTGTTTAAAAGTAAAAGTCCAAGTGGGCGTGTATTAGGTGCGTACATCCTACCAGGTAAGTAGCTACATCGACTTACCTGCTAACGCCGATGCTGCTGCAGAATCAACTGTAGCCTCTGGTGCCGGTGTCCTCGCTCGTCTGACACGATGCAGGACCTGTGAGTGACGTCACAGCGTGATCTCTCGAGAACACGCTGTGTCTGCACTGCCAGAAGCTGGGCGTTCTGAAGAGAAGTGGATGATACTTCTCATCAGAGCGCCCAGCTAGTAAAAGTATAAAAAACGCCCCGATGTACGCACCTAATACACGACCACTTGGACTTTTACTTTTAAACACACCCACTTGGACTTTTGCAAGCCTCATTTGCATAACTACAAAAATGGTCATAACTTGGCCAAAAATGCTCATTTTTTAAAAATAAAAACGTTACTGTAATCTACATTGCAGCGCCTATCTGCTGCAATAGCAGATAGGGGTTGCAAAATCTGGTGACAGAGCCTCTTTAAGTACCTGGAAGGTCAGAAGTCGGTAAATGCAGACAGTCAGGAGGAAGCAGGCCTGTGCAGGATGATGACGTGAGGAAATGACAGAAGAGAAGTGACAAGAAAAGTCCAAGTTTACATCTAAAAGTTTACATAGGGCTCTCCAGAATTTAGATGTGAATTGTACACCCCGGTCAGACACAACATGGAAGGGTAGTCCATGCAGACGAAAGATATGCTGAATAAACAGGCTTGCCAGACGAGGAGCTGAGAGAAGGCCAGTTAGAGGAACGAAATGTGCCAACTTAAAGAAGCGACATAGACGGTGGTACACCGAGCAGAAGAAGGAAGGTCGGTAATAAAATCCATGGCAATGTGATGCTAGGGACCATCAGGAACAGGCAAAGATTGGAACAGACCAGCTGGCTTGGAATGGGTAACCTTGTTTTGGGCACAGTTGGTACAGGAAGAAGCATAGTCCACAACATCTTTAGGTAGCGTGGGCCACCAGTAGTGACGAAAGATAAAGAACCAAGTCTTACGGACACCAGAGTGCCCAGCCAGCATGTCCTCAGAGGAGAATTATTTTCCGGTCACATCGAACAAAAAAATTTCCAGGAGGAATGTCTTTGATCTGCAGAGGTTTAACAGCAATAATCCTAGAAGGATTAATAATATGTTGAGGATCTTCTTCAGAGTCATCAGACCGGGACAGGGCATCGGCCTTAATATTTTTATCTGCTGAGCGGAAATGGAGCAAGAATCGAAATCAGGCAAAGAACAGTGACCATCTGGCTTGACGAGGGTTCAGATGTTGTACAGACTGTGAATATGTGAGATTCTTGTGATCAGTGAAGATGATGATGGGATGAGCAGCCCCCTCCAGCAGGTGCTTTCACTCTTCTAAGGCTAACTTGACAGCCAGCAATTCACAATCCCCAATGGAGTAGTTGAGCTCTGCCAGAGAGAAGAGTTTTGAGAAAAGTCCACAGGATACTGCCCTACCTTGGAATTTCTTTGGAAAAGGAGAGCTCCAGCACCAATGGAAGAAGCGTCAACCTCCAATGAGAACTGCCGAGTCACAGCTGGATGGTGAAGAACGGAAGCCCAAGTGAAGGCGCTCTTATGACTGATGAATGCCGACTCTGCCTCAGGGGTCCAATCCTTAGCATTCACTCCCTTCTTGGTAAGAGCAGAGATGGAAGCAGTAAGAGACGAGAAATTAGGGATGAATTGTCGATAGAAATTTGCGAATCCTAGAAATCTTTGTATGTCTCGGAGACCTTGAGGACGTGGCTACTCCAAGACGGACTTCACTTTCTCCAGATCCATTTGAAGTCCTTGATCAGAGATTATATAGCCCAGGAATGGCAGGGATTTTTTTTTTTTTCAAATATGCACTGCTCAAGTTTAGTATATAGGTTGTTCCCCCTTAACCGCGATAGGACTGGGCGGACATGCTTCCGATGCGTCCGATCAGGTGAGTAGATCAAGATGACATACAGATAAACCACCACACAGACATACAGAAGATCCCAGAAGATTTCGTTCACAAATTCCTGAGCTGGAGCGTTACACAGTCCAAAGGGCATCATGAGATACTCTTAGTGACCGTCTCGGGTGTTGAATGCGGTTTTCCATTCATCACCCTTGTGTATACAGATCAGGTTATAAGTCCCTCATAGATCCAGCATCGTGAAAATCTTGGCCCCACTAATCCTATCAAAGAACTCAGAGATAAGCGGCAAGTACTTGTTTTTGACCGTGATTTGGTTTAAACCACGGTAATCGATACACTGTCAGAGTGAGCCATTCTTTTTCTCCACAAACAAGATGAATCCCCTCTCAAGGTTCTCGTTGACATAATCTGACATAGCCTGGGTTTCAGTCAAGGAGAGAGGATAAACCCATCCACGAGGAGGTTAAGCTTCATGAATCAACTCAATAGGACAGTCGTAGGTATGATGAGGAAGGACCTCTGCCTCCTTCTTGCTAAAGACATCTGCGTAACTATCAAACTGTGTAAGCAGTCCAGAGAGTGACTGAGGCAGAGGGGAAAGAGCAGGACGAACCTGAGGCAGGCAGCGGTGAAGACATCGGGGTCGACATTAGTGGACCTCCCCGGAATTCCAGTCAAGGACAGGAGCGTGTTGGCGAAGCCATGGCAATCCCAGCAGGATGGGGTTAATAGCTTTAGACTGGACATAAAAAGGTATCAGTTCCGAGTGGAGGACTCCTACTTGTAGCCTCAGAGGTTTGGTGATAGAAAGGATTGAATCTGGCAGAGGTTGTCCATTCACTGAAGCGACCGCCAGAGGTTACTCCAAAATTCCTTACAAAAAACGCTGTGTGAACATACCCTAAGAGTGTAGTGCTTGTTTTTAGCCATTTTCTGTCTTTCTTGAAAACAATTTTTGGTAGGAGTGCCCTGAGGAAATTGTATTTTTCTAGTGGTGCCGCGAGTTCGAAAAGGTTGGGAAACTCTGTACTAGGCTACGGGATCCCGTCGTGGGAACGGGTACAAGGTGAGTAACATTTTTTTTTGTTTGGGGGCACTGTCTACAAGGGAGAGGTGGGGGATTATGGCACTGTCTACAGGGAGGCTGTATGGCACAATCTACAGGGGGCACTATCTACAAAGTGGGGCTGTGTGTGTCAGCCAGGGGAGGGGGCATTATACTGTGTGGGGTCCACTAAGCAGACATTATACTGTGTAGGGGTACTACAGGAGGCAAAATACTGTGTGTGGCACTGAGGGGGCATAGTACTGTGTGGGCACAATCGGAGAACAAAATACTGTGTCCTTGAAGGGATTATAATATATTTTAATTTTAAATATTATTATACTGTATGGGGGGGCACTAAAGGGGCATTATACTGTGTGGGGGCACTATATAGGGCATTATACTGTGGGGGGAATTATACTTTTTTATGGGGCAATTTCGCACGGGGGGCCATCTATCCTAAGGCCGGCCCTGGCTAGGGGGTCACTGTGTGTGTGTGTGTGTGTGTGTGTGTGTGTGTGTGTGTGTGTGTGTGTGTGTGTGTGTGTGTGTAGGGTGTCACATGACTAATGCCATGTGTAGTCATGTTCAGTTAGCCTGTGGATGTATTACACAGGACTAATCTGTGGGCTGTACCATTCTACTGTGACAGGGGCCTCATACACTATAAGAAAGGTATGTGAGCAGAATTTCTAATACATGTATATTAGAAAACTATATAATTTCCTATTCTACAAATAAATAAAAATATAAATAAAAATTCGACAGCGCCTTTAAGAAAAAGCTGATACTAAATGCCGCAAAGTCAATTATGACAGAAGAAGGTGGCAACAATGAACTGCAAATTAAAGAAATGCTGAGCTTCAGCGTTTGCGTGATTTTCATAATGAAAGGACACCCCAACAAATTGAAGGTGAATCTCAGCGCATGCATAATGTGCATATTGCAGAAGCACAAAACATAAACCCCCTAAAAAAGGGCATGTCTCAGCAACCTAAAAAATCTTCACAAAAAACAATACATACAGAGAAAAATATTCCAACGTTGACTGATTTGTAAAGAATCATCATCGTACTAGTATATAAAAGGCAAGCCATGTTGCAAAGGAGGTGGTGCAAGGCAACCCGCTCTTCAACCATGCTGGAGAAACCAATACTTAATAGTCCTCTTTCCCCTCCACTCCTTCGCTACAGGAAGAGGGGTATTGAGTAGCGGACTCTCCCAGTGTGGTTGTAGAGCGGGATACGTTGCCCCAGTAGAAGGGTATTGAGCAGGGGAGTCTATTACTAACTGGAGGTCAGTGTCTTGATTGAGTCAGAACAGTAGATGTGGGGGAGCAAAAAAATAAATAAAACCATTGAAAAAAACTATGAAGCAACATGCAGAAGTGGTCCACATCTCCTGCCCTAGAAGGATTATCATCCTGCAAATGCTTCTGAATTTTGGATTTTAATGTTTTATGAAAAATGAAAGAACTGACCAACAGGAGTTTTTTTTTTAGAGCCCATTATACTTTTTGCACAATGGGCATACAGGGGTAATTATGGTGACACACAGGGGACATAGTTACATAGTTACATAGTTAGTACGGCTGAAAAAAGACACATGTCCATCAAGTCCAACCAAGGGAAGGGAAAAGGGAAGGAAAAATTTCTACACATAGGAGCTAATATTTTTTTGTTCTAGGAAATTATCTAACCCTTTTTTAAAGCCATCTACTGTCCCTGCTGTGACCAGCTCCTGCGGTAGGCTATTCCATAAATTCACCGTTCTTACTGTAAAGAAGCCTTGTCGCCTCTGCAGCTTGAACCTTTTTTTCTCCAGACGGAGGGAGTGCCCCCTTGTTTTTTGAGGGGGTTTTACAAGGAACAGGATATCACCATATTTTTTGTATGTGCCATTAATATATTTATATAAGTTAATCATGTCCCCCCTTAGTCGTCTTTTTTCAAGGCTAAATAGGTTTAATTCTTTCAATCTTTTCTCATAACTTAAATTCTCCATGCCCCTTATTAGCTTCGTTGCTCTTCTTTGTATTTTTTCCAACTCCAGGGCATCCTTTCTATGAACTGGAGCCCAGAACTGAACTGCATATTCTAGATGGGGCCTCACTAATGCTTTGTAAAGTGGCAATATTACATCTCTGTCCCGCGAGTCCATGCCTCTTTTAATACACGACAATATCTTGCTGGCCTTTGAAGCAGCTGATTGACACTGCATGCTGTTATTGAGTTTATGATTTACAAGAACACCCAGATCCTTCTCAACAAGTGAATCCGCCAGTGTAGCTCCCCCTAGGACATATGATGCATGCAGGTTGTTGGTACCCAGATGCATAACTTTACATTTATCTACATTAAACTTCATCTGCCAAGTGGACGCCCAAACACTTAGTTTGTTTAAATCTGCCTGTAATTCATGAACATCTTCCATAGTCTGAACTATATTACATAGCTTGGTGTCATCTGCAAAAATAGAAATAGTGCTATTAATCCCATCCTCTATATCATTAATAAATAAGTTGAATAATAGTGGTCCCAGCACTGAACCCTGGGGTACACCACTTATAACCGGTGACCATTCAGAGAAGGAATCATTGACCACAACTCTCTGGATACGGTCCTTGAGCCAATTCTCAATCCAATTACAAACTATATTTTCTAAACCTATAGTCCGTAATTTACCCATTAGGCGTCTATGGGGGACAGTGTCAAATGCCTTTGCAAAGTCCAAAAACACTAAATCCACAGCGGCCCCTCTGTCTAGACTTCTGCTTACCTCTTCATAAAAACAGATTAGGTTAGTTTGACAACTTCTGTCCTTAGTAAAACCATGCTGGCTGTCACTTATAATGCTATTTATTGTCACATAATCCTGTATATAGTCCCTCAATAGCCCCTCAAACATTTTCCCCACGATGGATGTTAAGCTTACTGGTCTATAATTACCCGGGGAAGACCTAGAGCCCTTTTTGAAAATAGGCACCACATTTGCCCTGCGCCAGTCCCTTGGCACTATACCAGTCACTAGAGATTCTCTGAATATTATGAAAAGGGGGACAGAAATAACTGAACTAAGCTCTTTAAGAATTCTAGGGTGTAACCCATCTGGTCCCGGAGCCTTGTGCACATTTATTTTATTTAATTTAGCTTGGACCATCTCTACATTCATCCAATTCAGTATATCAGCCGATATATTAACAGCACTGGCACCGGCTACATCAGCTGCTCTTTCTTCAGTTGTATATACAGAGCTAAAGAACCCATTTAGTAACTCTGCCTTCTCTTGATCCCCTGTGATCAACTCCCCATTACCATTATCTAGGGGTCCTACATGTTCAGACCTTGGCTTTTTTGCATTTATATGCTTGAAGAATTTTTTAGGATTTGTTTTACTATCCTTGGCCACCTGCCTTTCATTTTGTATTTTTGCTAATTTTATTACATTTTTACAGATTTTATTAAGCTCTTTATATTTTACAAAGGCTACAGCTGTACCCTCAGATTTGTATTTTTTAAATGCCCTTTTTTTGTCATGTATTGCCCCTTTCACAGAAGGTGTAAGCCATGTGGGGTTTAATTTGAGTCGTTTATACTTATTACCTGTAGGAATAAATTTTGCACTATAATAACTCAAAGTAGATTTGAAAATCTCCCATTTATCATTTGTTCCATTATTTGACATTAGTTCTTCCCAGTCCATATCCTGAATTGCAGCCCTCATCCTGGGGAAATTGGCTTTCTTAAAATTAAATGTTTTTGCCCTCCCAGCCTGCGTTTGTTTTTTACAGTATAGGTAAAATGTAACTATATTGTGATCACTGTTACCGAGGTTTTCACGAACATTGACATTCCCAACAAGATCTGCATTATTAGAAATGACCAGATCCAACAGAGCTTCACCTCTAGTCGGGTCTTCCACAAACTGGCCCATAAAATTTTCCTGCAACAGGTTGAGGAAATGTCTCCCCTTTGCAGTTGAAGCCGAACCATGACACCAATTAATATCCCGGAAATTAAAATCTCCCATTATCACTACAGTACCCGTCTGTGCAGCCCGCTCCATCTGTTTATATAGCTGAACTTCCATCTCCTCAGTTATATTGGGGGGTCTATAGATTACACCAAAAGTAATTTTTTCAGTGTTTACCTCCCTTTCTAGTTCCACCCACAAGGTTTCAACCTCCTCACAGTCTTCACCCACTATTGTCTCTTTCACACTCGCCTTCATATCACTTCTCACATACAGACATACACCACCACCTTTCCTATTTGTCCTGTCTTTACGAAAAAGTGTAAAACCCTGTAGATTTACAGCCCAGTCACGTGAAGAGTCCAGCCATGTTTCAGCAACACCAACTATATCTATATTTTCTTCCAGTATCAAGGCCTCCAGCTCCCCCATTTTACTTGCTAGACTTCTGGCATTTGTGAACATACACTTTAATTTGCCTGTCAGTTTTTCACTTTTATTATCAGAAATGTGATTTGACATTAATCGGTCCTTTTTATTTACACTGATGTTTTGTAACGAAAGGATCTCCTTATCCTGTTGTCTAGTCCTCTCCCCACATTCTGTTTCTCCCCCCACCAATATAGTCTGACCCCTCTCTAACCTGGCTACCCCTTTATTTTCTACATTGACCTCCCTCCTCAGCCCTAGTTTAAATACTCCGCCACCCCAGCTAGAATTCTCTCCCCCAGCACAGCGGACCCCCTTCCATTTAGGTGCAAATCATCTGCAGAATACAGTTTGTACCCCAATGAAAAGTCAGCCCAGTGCTCTAGGAACCCAAATCCTTCTCCTCTACACCAAGACTTCAGCCATGCATTTAACTCCCTAAGCTCCCGCTGTCTTTCCTGTGATGCGCATGGCACAGGCAGTATTCCTGAGAATACAACCTTGGAGGTCCTTCCCTTCAGCTTGTAGCCTAGTTCTTTAAAATTATTCTTAAGGCTCCTCCACCTACCATTTATTCTGTCGTTGGTACCGACATGGACCACGACAGCTGGATCATCACCAGCCCCTCCCAGCAATTTGTCCACCCGTTCCACCACATGCCGAACCCTGGCACCAGGGAGACAGCAAACCATTCGGTTGAGGTGGTCTTGGCGACAAATAATTCTATCCGTCTTCCTGATTATAGAATCCCCTACGACTATCAATTGTCTTGGCTTACCTGCATTACCATCCCGCCGACTACTAGCTGGGCTGTTCTCCCGGCTGTTAGGGAGATCAGTATCCACTAGGGCTGCCATTTCTGAGACTGACACCCTCGCATCATCACCCAACTTGGCAATTTTGCCTGGAATGTCAGAAACCGGATCGGCCTTCCTTGTCTTTGACCCCTTTCTACTGCCCCTAACTACATTAACCCAGCTACTTACCTGATCCTGCTCACCCATGTCTTCACCCTCCAGTTGTAACCCACTAACTGCATGCTCTGTGAGCAGCAAGCTCCGTTCAAAATTGTCTATCCTCCTCAGTGTTGCATTCTGCTCCTCCAGATCTCTAATACGAGCTTCCAGGTGAACAACATGCTCACATCTGCCACAGAGATATTCACCCTGGAACTCCGGCTCCAGTCGTGCATACATATGGCAAACTGTGCACTGAAGAAAACCTCCAATCTTGCTGTCCATTATCCCAGTTACAAAAAAAACAGCGAACAGGTGTTAACCAAAAAGATAAAGAAGTAGAAGAGCACTTACTTGGGCTTTAACTCCTCTTTTGAACTCCGGTTTTTGGAACTCCACTTAATATACAAACCACTTGCTATTCAAGGCACAGAGCAGGCTCTACAGAGTAGTGAGGCCTGATTTATACCACCTGGTAGCAGCTAAGCCCTCCCCCTTACTCAGCTACTCAGGAAACTGCAAAGGAAAAAAAGGTTACAAATTATGTCACTTTTGCAAACTTTGTAGCAAGCAATCAATACATATATCACATACAATGGCCCCCCACTTTGTCACACACAACACAGTAAATCAATCCGGTTTTTGGAACTCCACTTAATATACAAACCACTTGCTATTCAAGGCACAGAGCAGGCTCTACAGAGTAGTGAGGCCTGATTTATACCACCTGGTAGCAGCTAAGCCCTCCCCCTTACTCAGCTACTCAGGAAACTGCAAAGGAAAAAAAGGTTACAAATTATGTCACTTTTGCAAACTTTGTAGCAAGCAAGCAATCAATACATATATCACATACAATGGCCCCCCACTTTGTCACACACAACACAGTAAATCAATCCGGTTTTTGGAACTCCACTTAATATACAAACCACTTGCTATTCAAGGCACAGAGCAGGCTCTACAGAGTAGTGAGGCCTGATTTATACCACCTGGTAGCAGCTAAGCCCTCCCCCTTACTCAGCTACTCAGGAAACTGCAAAGGAAAAAAAGGTTACAAATTATGTCACTTTTGCAAACTTTGTAGCAAGCAAGCAATCAATACATATATCACATACAATGGCCCCCCACTTTGTCACACACAACACAGTAAATCAATCCGGTTTTTGGAACTCCACTTAATATACAAACCACTTGCTATTCAAGGCACAGAGCAGGCTCTACAGAGTAGTGAGGCCTGATTTATACCACCTGGTAGCAGCTAAGCCCTCCCCCTTACTCAGCTACTCAGGAAACTGCAAAGGAAAAAAAGGTTACAAATTATGTCACTTTTGCAAACTTTGTAGCAAGCAAGCAATCAATACATATATCACATACAATGGCCCCCCACTTTGTCACACACAACACAGTAAATCAATCCGGTTTTTGGAACTCCACTTAATATACAAACCACTTGCTATTCAAGGCACAGAGCAGGCTCTACAGAGTAGTGAGGCCTGATTTATACCACCTGGTAGCAGCTAAGCCCTCCCCCTTACTCAGCTACTCAGGAAACTGCAAAGGAAAAAAAGGTTACAAATTATGTCACTTTTGCAAACTTTGTAGCAAGCAAGCAATCAATACATATATCACATACAATGGCCCCCCACTTTGTCACACACAACACAGTAAATCAATCCGGTTTTTGGAACTCCACTTAATATACAAACCACTTGCTATTCAAGGCACAGAGCAGGCTCTACAGAGTAGTGAGGCCTGATTTATACCACCTGGTAGCAGCTAAGCCCTCCCCCTTACTCAGCTACTCAGGAAACTGCAAAGGAAAAAAAGGTTACAAATTATGTCACTTTTGCAAACTTTGTAGCAAGCAAGCAATCAATACATATATCACATACAATGGCCCCCCACTTTGTCACACACAACACAGTAAATCAATCCGGTTTTTGGAACTCCACTTAATATACAAACCACTTGCTATTCAAGGCACAGAGCAGGCTCTACAGAGTAGTGAGGCCTGATTTATACCACCTGGTAGCAGCTAAGCCCTCCCCCTTACTCAGCTACTCAGGAAACTGCAAAGGAAAAAAAGGTTACAAATTATGTCACTTTTGCAAACTTTGTAGCAAGCAAGCAATCAATACATATATCACATACAATGGCCCCCCACTTTGTCACACACAACACAGTAAATCAATCCGGTTTTTGGAACTCCACTTAATATACAAACCACTTGCTATTCAAGGCACAGAGCAGGCTCTACAGAGTAGTGAGGCCTGATTTATACCACCTGGTAGCAGCTAAGCCCTCCCCCTTACTCAGCTACTCAGGAAACTGCAAAGGAAAAAAAGGTTACAAATTATGTCACTTTTGCAAACTTTGTAGCAAGCAAGCAATCAATACATATATCACATACAATGGCCCCCCACTTTGTCACACACAACACAGTAAATCAATCCGGTTTTTGGAACTCCACTTAATATACAAACCACTTGCTATTCAAGGCACAGAGCAGGCTCTACAGAGTAGTGAGGCCTGATTTATACCACCTGGTAGCAGCTAAGCCCTCCCCCTTACTCAGCTACTCAGGAAACTGCAAAGGAAAAAAAGGTTACAAATTATGTCACTTTTGCAAACTTTGTAGCAAGCAAGCAATCAATACATATATCACATACAATGGCCCCCCACTTTGTCACACACAACACAGTAAATCAATCCGGTTTTTGGAACTCCACTTAATATACAAACCACTTGCTATTCAAGGCACAGAGCAGGCTCTACAGAGTAGTGAGGCCTGATTTATACCACCTGGTAGCAGCTAAGCCCTCCCCCTTACTCAGCTACTCAGGAAACTGCAAAGGAAAAAAAGGTTACAAATTATGTCACTTTTGCAAACTTTGTAGCAAGCAAGCAATCAATACATATATCACATACAATGGCCCCCCACTTTGTCACACACAACACAGTAAATCAATCCGGTTTTTGGAACTCCACTTAATATACAAACCACTTGCTATTCAAGGCACAGAGCAGGCTCTACAGAGTAGTGAGGCCTGATTTATACCACCTGGTAGCAGCTAAGCCCTCCCCCTTACTCAGCTACTCAGGAAACTGCAAAGGAAAAAAAGGTTACAAATTATGTCACTTTTGCAAACTTTGTAGCAAGCAAGCAATCAATACATATATCACATACAATGGCCCCCCACTTTGTCACACACAACACAGTAAATCAATCCGGTTTTTGGAACTCCACTTAATATACAAACCACTTGCTATTCAAGGCACAGAGCAGGCTCTACAGAGTAGTGAGGCCTGATTTATACCACCTGGTAGCAGCTAAGCCCTCCCCCTTACTCAGCTACTCAGGAAACTGCAAAGGAAAAAAAGGTTACAAATTATGTCACTTTTGCAAACTTTGTAGCAAGCAAGCAATCAATACATATATCACATACAATGGCCCCCCACTTTGTCACACACAACACAGTAAATCAATCCGGTTTTTGGAACTCCACTTAATATACAAACCACTTGCTATTCAAGGCACAGAGCAGGCTCTACAGAGTAGTGAGGCCTGATTTATACCACCTGGTAGCAGCTAAGCCCTCCCCCTTACTCAGCTACTCAGGAAACTGCAAAGGAAAAAAAGGTTACAAATTATGTCACTTTTGCAAACTTTGTAGCAAGCAAGCAATCAATACATATATCACATACAATGGCCCCCCACTTTGTCACACACAACACAGTAAATCAATCCGGTTTTTGGAACTCCACTTAATATACAAACCACTTGCTATTCAAGGCACAGAGCAGGCTCTACAGAGTAGTGAGGCCTGATTTATACCACCTGGTAGCAGCTAAGCCCTCCCCCTTACTCAGCTACTCAGGAAACTGCAAAGGAAAAAAAGGTTACAAATTATGTCACTTTTGCAAACTTTGTAGCAAGCAAGCAATCAATACATATATCACATACAATGGCCCCCCACTTTGTCACACACAACACAGTAAATCAATCCGGTTTTTGGAACTCCACTTAATATACAAACCACTTGCTATTCAAGGCACAGAGCAGGCTCTACAGAGTAGTGAGGCCTGATTTATACCACCTGGTAGCAGCTAAGCCCTCCCCCTTACTCAGCTACTCAGGAAACTGCAAAGGAAAAAAAGGTTACAAATTATGTCACTTTTGCAAACTTTGTAGCAAGCAAGCAATCAATACATATATCACATACAATGGCCCCCCACTTTGTCACACACAACACAGTAAATCAATCCGGTTTTTGGAACTCCACTTAATATACAAACCACTTGCTATTCAAGGCACAGAGCAGGCTCTACAGAGTAGTGAGGCCTGATTTATACCACCTGGTAGCAGCTAAGCCCTCCCCCTTACTCAGCTACTCAGGAAACTGCAAAGGAAAAAAAGGTTACAAATTATGTCACTTTTGCAAACTTTGTAGCAAGCAAGCAATCAATACATATATCACATACAATGGCCCCCCACTTTGTCACACACAACACAGTAAATCAATCCGGTTTTTGGAACTCCACTTAATATACAAACCACTTGCTATTCAAGGCACAGAGCAGGCTCTACAGAGTAGTGAGGCCTGATTTATACCACCTGGTAGCAGCTAAGCCCTCCCCCTTACTCAGCTACTCAGGAAACTGCAAAGGAAAAAAAGGTTACAAATTATGTCACTTTTGCAAACTTTGTAGCAAGCAAGCAATCAATACATATATCACATACAATGGCCCCCCACTTTGTCACACACAACACAGTAAATCAATCCGGTTTTTGGAACTCCACTTAATATACAAACCACTTGCTATTCAAGGCACAGAGCAGGCTCTACAGAGTAGTGAGGCCTGATTTATACCACCTGGTAGCAGCTAAGCCCTCCCCCTTACTCAGCTACTCAGGAAACTGCAAAGGAAAAAAAGGTTACAAATTATGTCACTTTTGCAAACTTTGTGTAGCAAGCAAGCAATCAATACATATATCACATACAATGGCCCCCCACTTTGTCACACACAACACAGTAAATCAATCCGGTTTTTGGAACTCCACTTAATATACAAACCACTTGCTATTCAAGGCACAGAGCAGGCTCTACAGAGTAGTGAGGCCTGATTTATACCACCTGGTAGCAGCTAAGCCCTCCCCCTTACTCAGCTACTCAGGAAACTGCAAAGGAAAAAAAGGTTACAAATTATGTCACTTTTGCAAACTTTGTAGCAAGCAAGCAATCAATACATATATCACATACAATGGCCCCCCACTTTGTCACACACAACACAGTAAATCAATCCGGTTTTTGGAACTCCACTTAATATACAAACCACTTGCTATTCAAGGCACAGAGCAGGCTCTACAGAGTAGTGAGGCCTGATTTATACCACCTGGTAGCAGCTAAGCCCTCCCCCTTACTCAGCTACTCAGGAAACTGCAAAGGAAAAAAAGGTTACAAATTATGTCACTTTTGCAAACTTTGTAGCAAGCAAGCAATCAATACATATATCACATACAATGGCCCCCCACTTTGTCACACACAACACAGTAAATCAATCCGGTTTTTGGAACTCCACTTAATATACAAACCACTTGCTATTCAAGGCACAGAGCAGGCTCTACAGAGTAGTGAGGCCTGATTTATACCACCTGGTAGCAGCTAAGCCCTCCCCCTTACTCAGCTACTCAGGAAACTGCAAAGGAAAAAAAGGTTACAAATTATGTCACTTTTGCAAACTTTGTAGCAAGCAAGCAATCAATACATATATCACATACAATGGCCCCCCACTTTGTCACACACAACACAGTAAATCAATCCGGTTTTTGGAACTCCACTTAATATACAAACCACTTGCTATTCAAGGCACAGAGCAGGCTCTACAGAGTAGTGAGGCCTGATTTATACCACCTGGTAGCAGCTAAGCCCTCCCCCTTACTCAGCTACTCAGGAAACTGCAAAGGAAAAAAAGGTTACAAATTATGTCACTTTTGCAAACTTTGTAGCAAGCAAGCAATCAATACATATATCACATACAATGGCCCCCCACTTTGTCACACACAACACAGTAAATCAATCCGGTTTTTGGAACTCCACTTAATATACAAACCACTTGCTATTCAAGGCACAGAGCAGGCTCTACAGAGTAGTGAGGCCTGATTTATACCACCTGGTAGCAGCTAAGCCCTCCCCCTTACTCAGCTACTCAGGAAACTGCAAAGGAAAAAAAGGTTACAAATTATGTCACTTTTGCAAACTTTGTAGCAAGCAATCAATACATATATCACATACAATGGCCCCCCACTTTGTCACACACAACACAGTAAATCAATCCGGTTTTTGGAACTCCACTTAATATACAAACCACTTGCTATTCAAGGCACAGAGCAGGCTCTACAGAGTAGTGAGGCCTGATTTATACCACCTGGTAGCAGCTAAGCCCTCCCCCTTACTCAGCTACTCAGGAAACTGCAAAGGAAAAAAAGGTTACAAATTATGTCACTTTTGCAAACTTTGTAGCAAGCAAGCAATACATACATATATCACATACAATGGCCCCCCACTTTGTCACACACAACACAGTAAATCAATCCGGTTTTTGGAACTCCACTTAATATACAAACCACTTGCTATTCAAGGCACAGAGCAGGCTCTACAGAGTAGTGAGGCCTGATTTATACCACCTGGTAGCAGCTAAGCCCTCCCCCTTACTCAGCTACTCAGGAAACTGCAAAGGAAAAAAAGGTTACAAATTATGTCACTTTTGCAAACTTTGTAGCAAGCAAGCAATCAATACATATATCACATACAATGGCCCCCCACTTTGTCACACACAACACAGTAAATCAATCCGGTTTTTGGAACTCCACTTAATATACAAACCACTTGCTATTCAAGGCACAGAGCAGGCTCTACAGAGTAGTGAGGCCTGATTTATACCACCTGGTAGCAGCTAAGCCCTCCCCCTTACTCAGCTACTCAGGAAACTGCAAAGGAAAAAAAGGTTACAAATTATGTCACTTTTGCAAACTTTGTAGCAAGCAAGCAATCAATACATATATCACATACAATGGCCCCCCACTTTGTCACACACAACACAGTAAATCAATCCGGTTTTTGGAACTCCACTTAATATACAAACCACTTGCTATTCAAGGCACAGAGCAGGCTCTACAGGACTGCATGTACTAATGTTATCCCCATATTAAGTGTCGCTGATGCATCATTACCCCATTTAATAAACCAATAAAGCAACAAAACCTGTTTCTTGGAGAATGTGGGAATGGCCACAGCTTTATTTAACACAACCAAACATTTTTGTATCACATGGCCCTGAAGTAACCACTTAATTTATTCACATCTCCTGTGATGCCGCCCACTGTGAAGCGGCGCGCATGTAGGTTCTTCTCCGGATTTTACTCTTCAGAGCCTATCTCCGCCCGCTGTGACATCTGAAAAACAAAGAAAAACCACAGAAACACGCCTACGCAAAGAAAAAGGAAGCAACTGACGAGCCATAATAGACATGGCATAGAAAAGCAAAGAAATTAAAAGACAGAGAAAACACCATAACTACACACCCAAATTTTTTCAAAGAGGGAGGGCGGGAGGGACGTTTGCAGCTCCAGCAGGTAAGATAGTGAACTGCCCTTGACCTCAACTATTTATCTGCTCCTAACCCCTCCTCTATCCCCTTGTCCCACCAATCCCTGCTCCTGATTTTTTCCCGCACTTTTTTCCCCCCTTCCATCCCCCTATCACATACAGTCCCAGGCACTTTCTCTATTTGATTTAGTGCCTCAAGACTGCATGTACTAATGTTATCCCCATATTAAGTGTCGCTGATGCATCATTACCCCATTTAATAAACCAATAAAGCAACAAAACCTGTTTCTTGGAGAATGTGGGAATGGCCACAGCTTTATTTAACACAACCAAACATTTTTGTATCACATGGCCCTGAAGTAACCACTTAATTTATTCACATCTCCTGTGATGCCGCCCACTGTGAAGCGGCGCGCATGTAGGTTCTTCTCCGGATTTTACTCTTCAGAGCCTATCTCCGCCAAGGAGGATACCGCGAACACCTACGCGGTACTCCGACCACCCCCACCACACAATGCCAAACCAGCCTCCACTTCATCTTGCAGACCCGACAGCATGATGTCGATCCCAATGTCATTTAAATGAACGCCGTCAGATAACAATACGTCCCCATTGTCACCTTCCAACATCAAATGACAAATTGCTACCCCCCCAATGGAACGAACAAACCTGGAAATACGAACATTCAACAGCCGTCTTGACCGCTCGATGGCCACAGCACTTCTAGCTCCTCGCCAATGAGTTCGTGCAATCACCTCAGACCAGACAATCACACAATCAGAAAAAAGCTGTTTGAAATGACCTAAATCAGCCTTGATAAGGGACAACAACTCCGACAATTTCACATTTCCCAAATCATTTCCCCCAACATGTATAACGAGCACAATTGGACCACGGCATTCCCGACTAACTTCAACTATTAACGGCAACAGCTGAACCCACCTCAGCCCTCTGATACCTTTCCAGTGCACCTCGGCCGATGACACCCCAAGACTGAGGCCTAAAGGCCGATATTCAGCCCGACGAGCTGCCCAGAAAATAAAAGAATGGCCAACTATCCATACTTCCGGCCGATGTCCTGAAATGACAAGGAAAATCAAAACAACACCAGATCCGGACGCACATAGGACCTATAACAAGTTGAACTCCACCTACCCAGACGTTTAATATCTTCCTCCCCCATACCTAAAGCATTAGCCTCCGTGGCTGCCCCTATTCTAAACGAATGAGTCCCAAACTCAGCAGGATCAACGCCCAAATGCTCCAAACAAGACTTAACGGCTCCAAATTGAAATCGAGTAAGCGGCAAAGAATTAGAATGTACCAAGAAAGGAACCCCATCAGCTCGAAAAGACAAAAACTCACGCACCAAACGAACTGGACAGAATTCACCACCCAATGCATTCACACACAACCAAACACCAACGCCCATCTGATCAGTCTTGGACCGTCTCACACATACCCGGACCACTTTTTCCTCCAATAAAACATCCGCAAACAGAAGACCCCCAAACCGCTTTGCGCTCGGTGACACCAATTCGCTCACCCGCAATGCTGCGAAAAAGGCCAAAGAAAAAGCAGTACGCAGCAAAACAGACTCATAAGGATCAAAGCAAACAGCCGGAACAACCATCAGCATCCTTAGTAATAAAGCATATGTAATAGGCCTCCTAGCATCCTTCACAATATGCTCCTTCTTCCACCCCTTCAATGCCTGTCTAATAACAAACATTTTCGTCACATCAGTACAACCCCACAACTTCAACATAAACGCAATACCAGTCAAACCTTTTGAAACCGTGTACACCGAAGAACCATTAGTACGCATCCGAGACAAATACTCCAACGTAACCTCATAATGCCGCTCATCATTTGTAGGAAAAACCCCGCCAGATAATTCCAACCACTCCGCCCAAAACTTATTATGGCTCCGCCATGTACCTGGTACCACAGAACCTTGAACTAGCCGAGCAAGTTCCCCTCGACCAGGGCCCATAAGTGATTCGGGCAACGCTCCCCTTCCAGCCGTGCTCCCGGGTGAAGCTCCCGAAAGACCCCCATCTGCAAACGAGATAAGGCATCTGCGATTTTAGTCTCAACACCCGGCACATGTGTAGCCCGAAACCAAATGTTACATTGCATGCAACGTAGAACTAGATGCCTAAGTAACGCCAAAACCGGCAATGATCCAGAAGACAAATTGTTAACAGCCTGCACCACTGCCATATTGTCCGTCCAAAAACGTATGCGACTATTCAACATCTTTGAACCCCACAACTCCACTGCAACCACAATGGGAAAGAGTTCTAAAAGTGTCAAATTCAATGTCAGACCCATACTACTCCAGCCCACAGGCCAACGTGCAAAACACCACTCCGCTCCAAAAACCGCACCGCAACCGACACTGCCCACAGCATCTGTAAACAGCTGTAACTCAAAACTGGAAACCTCCTCCGACTGACAAATCGCCCTACCATTAAAAGATCGCAAAAAAGTCTGCCACACGCGCAAATCATCTTTCATTTGCCTAGTGACACGAATGAAAGGATTTGAGCGCGAAATACCCCTAGTCGCCAATGATAGGCGTCTAGAGAAAACGCGACCCATGGGAACAATCCTGCAAGCAAAAACCAGCAACCCTAACAGTGACTGAAGATGCTTCAGGGTAACCTTTTTTGATAAAACAAATTCGTCAATGGTACAAAGCAGACGCGCAAGCTTGTCGTCAGGTAATTTGAAAACCATCTCTTGCGTATCAATTTCAATACCCAGAAACGACAAAATCGTAGCCGGACCAACCGTCTTCTCTTCTGCTATCGGGACACCAAATTCGGACATTAAAACTCGAAAGGTTTTCAGCAAATAACCACATATTCCTGAATCACTTGGACCTACAAATAAAAAGTCGTCTAGATAATGAATGGCTGAAGAAATACCTGTCTTGAAACGAACCGTCCATTCCAGAAAGGAACCAAAAACTTCAAAATAGTAACATGAGATGGCACAACCCATAGGCAAACACATGTCTACAAAAAACTGCTCATCTAACCGACATCCCAACAAATGGAAACAGGCAGGATCCACAGGCAACAAACGAAAAGCTGACTCTATGTCCGATTTAGCAAGCAAGGCACCTACGCCTGCCTCCCGTACCAACCGCACAGCCACATCAAAAGACGTGTAAGACACTGCAGCCTCATCTCTGGAAATCCCATCGTTGACCGAATCCCCACGAGGGAAGGAAAGGTGATGAATCAACCTAAACTTCCCCGGTTCCTTTTTGGGGACCAAGCCAAGAGGAGAAACCCGTAAATTCGTATAAGGTGGCTCCCCAAAGGGGCCCGCCATCCTGCCTAACGACACCTCATTCAGCACTTTTTCCCGTGCCAAACACATGTTTTCTTTCACCGATTTTAAATTATCTGACATCAAAACCGAAGAAAAAACATGCGGAATGAAAAAAAACCTTCACTGAAGCCCCGACCTAACAAGTCTGCTTCCTGTCTCTTGGGATACCTGGCGAGCCACGGTTCCATCGCGAGAGCGCTCACCGGAGTTCTCCGCTGCACCGGCAGGACCCACCTTGGAAGGTTGTTTTGCCCGTCGGAAACAGCGAAGCGCGGAATGGGCACCCCCGCAGATGGAGCACTCATGACGAAACTTGCAGGAAGAATAGAACCTGCAATGTCCCTCATTGTAGAGCCAACATGCTCCTGTTGGGCGCTGCGCCGCAATCCCGGGTGCTGAACCCGAAACTGCGACTCCTGCCTGAAAGGGCCGAGCCTGCTTTTGAGCCAAAATTAGCTGTAACCACACATCCGTCGCCTTCGACGCCCAACCAATGTCAGGCGACATCGCCAACCGACGGCGAAATTCCTCGTCATATCTCCACCAAGCTGCACCTCCGTGCAATTTGTGGGCACTGAATATAGTGTCTACATACACAAACAGCTCGGCCCCTTTTTCCGGAAAACGTTGACAGATGACATGAGCCAAGGTAGAAAAACCCTGGAGCCAATTGCCAAAAGTTTTCGCGACTTTTACCTTTTTCTCCGAACCTCTTTCGAAAACACGCTCCTTATCTATCGTCACATGATCGACCGACACCAAGGACCAAACATCCACAAAGTCATGTGCCCATATCTTGTCCTTGATCTCAGCAGACAGGTGAGTACCCAAAGGAGCAACACCACAAAACAGCGAATCACGGAATGCCAAGCCAGACATACTGGCCGCCCGCTCAGGCGGAGGCTGAGCCCCCCCTGGCAAAACCAACGGAACCGAAGCTCCGCCTTTTGTACCCAAACTATCCAACAAGCTTTTTAATGCCGAAACTAAATCAATAGCAGATAAATCACCCTTAGGTAGCCATGCGTTCCCACATGGAGACTCACCGGAGAAGGGCGTCCTCGTCACTTCCGAGGGTGCATCAACTCTCCCAGATACCGGAACCACAGACAGATCCCCACCAGGTGGACAGGCTGAGGCGACTTCTGGAACTGGAACCAGCGAAGACGAATGACGATCCCTGTGCTCCCGCCGATGACTCCTCGTGTATCTCCTTCCCGTGCGGCTGGGTGTACTAGCTCCCGACGACGACTGGGACGGCGAAGAAGATGCTGTACTGGAAGACACACTCCTACTCCGGGAACGGCGACGTCTCTCAACCTGGTGGCGTGGACGCCCGTGACCACCACGACGATGTCCTCTTCCATGCCGTCTCCTTCGCCGTCTGCGTCTCGCCGACACCGCACCTGGAAGAGAAAACTCCGAAAGAGAAACTGGCAAATCACGTTGCTCCGCAGACTGCCTGCACGGCAACAGATCACTGCTACCGCACGACAATCCACCCAGCGCACTCCTCTCATTCACAGTGCCTGTGCCTGGTAAAAACAGGCCACTCACCAGCTCTGTGTCATTTTCAGAACCACCAGCAGGTGGCAGCAACTGCACACCTAACCTGCTGGTGCCTGAGGCCTGCGTCTCTGCTCTCCTGAGACCGCCCCCTCCAGCTCCCCTCTCAACCACGGCCTGCTGTGAGAGGGAAAAAGCTGTCGGGCCGGGAAGAAGAACCAGCGGTGCACTAATCACGGCCCCGGCTTCTGCGGCTGCTTGCGGCCTTGCACTGCCTGCAGCCCGGATGGGGAGAACTGCAGAAGCTCCCCCAGCCAGGGGAGTGGGTGGCACGACGTCGGGACCGGGTGAAGGGGAGAGCAGGCGACGGCGCCTCCGTCCCGCTCCTGAAGAGCGAACGGTGCCGGCCCGCCTCTGGGTGGCTGAAGGTGGACTGGGGCTCAAACGGGGAGGAGGCCGAGAAACCCGGCGCGGCCTACCTCTAACTGCCGACGCCGACGGGACTCCACCGCTGCTGACACCGACGACCGCCGCAGGTAACACCTCTTGCCTGCGATCCCCTGCCAGGAACACCTCCAGCCAGCTTGTACCCTCCGTGGCAACCCGCTGTGCCACCTGCCTCATCAGCTCATCCGCCATCTGTACTCCGGAAAACGCCCTGGACCGCAGAGGAAGATCTCTCACAGGACCAGACGTCTGACGTTTGCAGCTCCAGCAGGTAAGATAGTGAACTGCCCTTGACCTCAACTATTTATCTGCTCCTAACCCCTCCTCTATCCCCTTGTCCCACCAATCCCTGCTCCTGATTTTTTCCCGCACTTTTTTCCCCCCTTCCATCCCCCTATCACATACAGTCCCAGGCACTTTCTCTATTTGATTTAGTGCCTCAAAGTAGTGAGGCCTGATTTATACCACCTGGTAGCAGCTAAGCCCTCCCCCTTACTCAGCTACTCAGGAAACTGCAAAGGAAAAAAAGGTTACAAATTATGTCACTTTTGCAAACTTTGTAGCAAGCAAGCAATCAATACATATATCACATACAATGGCCCCCCACTTTGTCACACACAACACAGTAAATCAATCCGGTTTTTGGAACTCCACTTAATATACAAACCACTTGCTATTCAAGGCACAGAGCAGGCTCTACAGAGTAGTGAGGCCTGATTTATACCACCTGGTAGCAGCTAAGCCCTCCCCCTTACTCAGCTACTCAGGAAACTGCAAAGGAAAAAAAGGTTACAAATTATGTCACTTTTGCAAACTTTGTAGCAAGCAAGCAATCAATACATATATCACATACAATGGCCCCCCACTTTGTCACACACAACACAGTAAATCAATCCGGTTTTTGGAACTCCACTTAATATACAAACCACTTGCTATTCAAGGCACAGAGCAGGCTCTACAGAGTAGTGAGGCCTGATTTATACCACCTGGTAGCAGCTAAGCCCTCCCCCTTACTCAGCTACTCAGGAAACTGCAAAGGAAAAAAAGGTTACAAATTATGTCACTTTTGCAAACTTTGTAGCAAGCAAGCAATCAATACATATATCACATACAATGGCCCCCCACTTTGTCACACACAACACAGTAAATCAATCCGGTTTTTGGAACTCCACTTAATATACAAACCACTTGCTATTCAAGGCACAGAGCAGGCTCTACAGAGTAGTGAGGCCTGATTTATACCACCTGGTAGCAGCTAAGCCCTCCCCCTTACTCAGCTACTCAGGAAACTGCAAAGGAAAAAAAGGTTACAAATTATGTCACTTTTGCAAACTTTGTAGCAAGCAAGCAATCAATACATATATCACATACAATGGCCCCCCACTTTGTCACACACAACACAGTAAATCAATCCGGTTTTTGGAACTCCACTTAATATACAAACCACTTGCTATTCAAGGCACAGAGCAGGCTCTACAGAGTAGTGAGGCCTGATTTATACCACCTGGTAGCAGCTAAGCCCTCCCCCTTACTCAGCTACTCAGGAAACTGCAAAGGAAAAAAAGGTTACAAATTATGTCACTTTTGCAAACTTTGTAGCAAGCAAGCAATCAATACATATATCACATACAATGGCCCCCCACTTTGTCACACACAACACAGTAAATCAATCCGGTTTTTGGAACTCCACTTAATATACAAACCACTTGCTATTCAAGGCACAGAGCAGGCTCTACAGAGTAGTGAGGCCTGATTTATACCACCTGGTAGCAGCTAAGCCCTCCCCCTTACTCAGCTACTCAGGAAACTGCAAAGGAAAAAAAGGTTACAAATTATGTCACTTTTGCAAACTTTGTAGCAAGCAAGCAATCAATACATATATCACATACAATGGCCCCCCACTTTGTCACACACAACACAGTAAATCAATCCGGTTTTTGGAACTCCACTTAATATACAAACCACTTGCTATTCAAGGCACAGAGCAGGCTCTACAGAGTAGTGAGGCCTGATTTATACCACCTGGTAGCAGCTAAGCCCTCCCCCTTACTCAGCTACTCAGGAAACTGCAAAGGAAAAAAAGGTTACAAATTATGTCACTTTTGCAAACTTTGTAGCAAGCAATCAATACATATATCACATACAATGGCCCCCCACTTTGTCACACACAACACAGTAAATCAATCCGGTTTTTGGAACTCCACTTAATATACAAACCACTTGCTATTCAAGGCACAGAGCAGGCTCTACAGAGTAGTGAGGCCTGATTTATACCACCTGGTAGCAGCTAAGCCCTCCCCCTTACTCAGCTACTCAGGAAACTGCAAAGGAAAAAAAGGTTACAAATTATGTCACTTTTGCAAACTTTGTAGCAAGCAAGCAATCAATACATATATCACATACAATGGCCCCCCACTTTGTCACACACAACACAGTAAATCAATCCGGTTTTTGGAACTCCACTTAATATACAAACCACTTGCTATTCAAGGCACAGAGCAGGCTCTACAGAGTAGTGAGGCCTGATTTATACCACCTGGTAGCAGCTAAGCCCTCCCCCTTACTCAGCTACTCAGGAAACTGCAAAGGAAAAAAAGGTTACAAATTATGTCACTTTTGCAAACTTTGTAGCAAGCAAGCAATCAATACATATATCACATACAATGGCCCCCCACTTTGTCACACACAACACAGTAAATCAATCCGGTTTTTGGAACTCCACTTAATATACAAAGCACTTGCTATTCAAGGCACAGAGCAGGCTCTACAGAGTAGTGAGGCCTGATTTATACCACCTGGTAGCAGCTAAGCCCTCCCCCTTACTCAGCTACTCAGGAAACTGCAAAGGAAAAAAAGGTTACAAATTATGTCACTTTTGCAAACTTTGTAGCAAGCAAGCAATCAATACATATATCACATACAATGGCCCCCCACTTTGTCACACACAACACAGTAAATCAATCCGGTTTTTGGAACTCCACTTAATATACAAACCACTTGCTATTCAAGGCACAGAGCAGGCTCTACAGAGTAGTGAGGCCTGATTTATACCACCTGGTAGCAGCTAAGCCCTCCCCCTTACTCAGCTACTCAGGAAACTGCAAAGGAAAAAAAGGTTACAAATTATGTCACTTTTGCAAACTTTGTAGCAAGCAAGCAATCAATACATATATCACATACAATGGCCCCCCACTTTGTCACACACAACACAGTAAATCAATCCGGTTTTTGGAACTCCACTTAATATACAAACCACTTGCTATTCAAGGCACAGAGCAGGCTCTACAGAGTAGTGAGGCCTGATTTATACCACCTGGTAGCAGCTAAGCCCTCCCCCTTACTCAGCTACTCAGGAAACTGCAAAGGAAAAAAAGGTTACAAATTATGTCACTTTTGCAAACTTTGTAGCAAGCAAGCAATCAATACATATATCACATACAATGGCCCCCCACTTTGTCACACACAACACAGTAAATCAATCCGGTTTTTGGAACTCCACTTAATATACAAACCACTTGCTATTCAAGGCACAGAGCAGGCTCTACAGAGTAGTGAGGCCTGATTTATACCACCTGGTAGCAGCTAAGCCCTCCCCCTTACTCAGCTACTCAGGAAACTGCAAAGGAAAAAAAGGTTACAAATTATGTCACTTTTGCAAACTTTGTAGCAAGCAAGCAATCAATACATATATCACATACAATGGCCCCCCACTTTGTCACACACAACACAGTAAATCAATCCGGTTTTTGGAACTCCACTTAATATACAAACCACTTGCTATTCAAGGCACAGAGCAGGCTCTACAGAGTAGTGAGGCCTGATTTATACCACCTGGTAGCAGCTAAGCCCTCCCCCTTACTCAGCTACTCAGGAAACTGCAAAGGAAAAAAAGGTTACAAATTATGTCACTTTTGCAAACTTTGTAGCAAGCAAGCAATCAATACATATATCACATACAATGGCCCCCCACTTTGTCACACACAACACAGTAAATCAATCCGGTTTTTGGAACTCCACTTAATATACAAACCACTTGCTATTCAAGGCACAGAGCAGGCTCTACAGAGTAGTGAGGCCTGATTTATACCACCTGGTAGCAGCTAAGCCCTCCCCCTTACTCAGCTACTCAGGAAACTGCAAAGGAAAAAAAGGTTACAAATTATGTCACTTTTGCAAACTTTGTAGCAAGCAAGCAATCAATACATATATCACATACAATGGCCCCCCACTTTGTCACACACAACACAGTAAATCAATCCGGTTTTTGGAACTCCACTTAATATACAAACCACTTGCTATTCAAGGCACAGAGCAGGCTCTACAGAGTAGTGAGGCCTGATTTATACCACCTGGTAGCAGCTAAGCCCTCCCCCTTACTCAGCTACTCAGGAAACTGCAAAGGAAAAAAAGGTTACAAATTATGTCACTTTTGCAAACTTTGTAGCAAGCAAGCAATCAATACATATATCACATACAATGGCCCCCCACTTTGTCACACACAACACAGTAAATCAATCCGGTTTTTGGAACTCCACTTAATATACAAACCACTTGCTATTCAAGGCACAGTGATGGCATACAGCCAACAGAGTGGTGTAATGCCAGTGCACAGTGATGGCATATAGGGGACCTTAATGGCATACTTCGGGGACATAGTGGTGGCGTACAGAGGACAGTGATGGCATACAGGGGACAGTGAGGGCATGCAGGAGATAGAATGGTGTCATACAATTGGCAGAGTGATGGCAAATTAGGAGGCAAATTAGGCAAATTAGGAGGCAGACTTTTCTAGAGCATGTTGTATTTTTTGCACAGTGGGCATACAGGGGGTAGAGTAGTGACACACAGGGGACAGTGATGTCATACAGGCAACAGAGTGGTGTCATACCCAGTGGACAGTGATGGCATACCCAGGGGACAGAGTGATGGCATATTAGGGTGCATAATTTTCTAGAGCCCGTTGTATTTATTCACACAATGTGCTTTATTGCTAGTTTAGTATAATGCATGCAAAGTTACATCCATCCTCCTGACAGGAACGGCGCTGAATTTTGGGGAAAGCACACCCCCTTTCCCAAGCAGGCACACTCTAAGGCCCCATGCACACGGTCCGTAATTATGGGCCCATTCATTTCTATGGCTGACGGACACCTTCCCGTATGTCTACGGGAGAGTGTCCGTGCCGTAGAAAACTGCCGAACAAAATAGGACATGTCCTATTTTTTTATTTTACACACTGTGCTCCTATACTTTATAATGGGAGAAGGGCCTGTAAAAATGGCCGGCTGTCCGCGGCCGTCCGTGCCCGTAATTACAGGTCGTAATTATGGGCATGGTCGTGTGCATGGGGCCTCAGACCCTGTTCACACAAGGTTTTTTGCAGGCAGAAAAATCTGCCTTAAAATTCCATCTGGAATTTTGAGGCAGATTTTGACCTGCTTGCACGCCGTTTGCCACGTTTTTTGGCCACGGCCATTGAGCTCCGCGGGTGAAAATTGTTTTCTCTGCCTCTCATTGATGTAAATGGCAGGACAGAGACGGAAACGCCCAAAGAAAGGGCATGTCGCTCAATTCTGAAATCAATGGGAGGCGATTTAGGCCGTTTTCCGACGCGGTGTCCAAACCAGACAACTCCCTTTATCTGCTTGATGCACCAGGACGTCCCTGTATGTTCTGGTGTGGGGATTGAAGTATGGAGAGGGCTCACGCGCTGAGCACCCTCCATACGCTGGTGTCAGCTATGTATTATAGCTGACACCTTGCACTAACGGCCAGGAACAGAGAGAACTCTGATCCTGGCCTTTTAACCACTTAGATGCCACGGTCAACAGCAACCCCAGCATCTATGCCGTTAGAAAGAGGGGGTGATCCTCTCCGACAGCCCATGGCCGCCCGTGATGCGATTGCGAGTTGCCGATAATTGTCATTGCAGCCCGGGGGCCTAATGAAGGTCCCTAGGTCCGCCTTCTTTCTGCTCCAGGGCTTAACAGGCCTGTAAAAATTACAATTTACTGTGATACATCAGTATTGCAGTGTATGTGTATCCGACGATTGCTGGTTCAAATCTCCTAGGGGGACTGTTAAAAATAGTTAAATAAAGTTTTCAGTAGTGTACAAAAAATATTAAAAATGTAAAAAAAACTTTTTCCATTTTTCCTCTATAAAGCAATGTAAAAAATAAAACAGTAAATGTCTAAACAACATAACAACATTTAACTCGCAGAGAGGACGCTGTAATTTTTATTTTATTTTTTAAAACCGCCAGAATCATTGCTTTTTGGTCACCTTGGCACTCAAAAAACAAGTTAATATAAACTGATCAAAAAGTTGTATGTATCAAAAAATGGTACCAATAAAAACTACAGCTCGTCCCACAAAAAATAAGCCCTCACATTGCTCAAATCGACGTAAAAAAATTATGACTTTCAGAATATGGAGACACAAAAAAAATAGTATTTCTATGTAAAAGTAGTAAAAACTATATAAATTTGGGATCGCCGTAATCATAGTTACATAGGTTGAAAAAAGACACAGTTCCATCAAGCTCAACCTTTCTCAATAAATTACCTGTCATTTATTGCTTGATTAATTATAACCTTCAATGCCATTCTATAATAACACAGTTACATAGGTTGAAAAAAGACACAGGTCCATCAAGTAAGGCTCTATTCACACAACAGGGTCCGAGTATCAGCCGATGAAATCGGCTGTTTTGGTCCGTTTTTCCAGGCCATTTTGCATCCGTTTTGCATCCGTTCCGGGCCATGTTTAAGTTTTTAATGTCCAATTTTTACCCGTTTTGCATCCACTTTTTTTCCCTGTCCGTTTTAAAAACAGATGAATTGCATTTGTGAATTTTCTGCCACACACTGTTGTTAAGGCTACACACTGCCCTCTGTAGATAATGCAACACACTGACCTCTGTAGATAATGCCACACACTGCCCTCTATAGATAATGCCACACACTGACCTCTGTAGATAATGCCGGACACTGACCTCTGTAGATAATGCCGGACACTGCCCTCTGTAGGTACTGCCACAGCCCCCTGTAGATAATGCCATAGAGACCCCCTTTTAGGTAGTGGCACACAGACCCCCTTGTAGGTAGTGCTACACAGCACCCTTGTACATAGCCACCCCCCATAGATGGCACCCTCCCTACCTCCCTGTAGGGGACCGCTCCATGAGAAGTCCCTGACTTCAATGTTCATATATGGACAGTGAAGTCAGGGACTTTTCCTGGAGCGGAATCACCGGCCACAGCATCGGGGATTCTGCTTCAGGAGTAGGAGACCACTCCAGGAAAAGTCCCTGACCTCACTGTCCATGTATGGACAGTGACGTCAGGGACTCTTCCTGGATTGTAATCACCGGCCACAGCGCCGGAGATTCAGGTTCAGAAGTTCCTGACGTCACTGTCCATATATGGACAGTGACGTCAGGGACTTCTCCTGGAGCGTAATCACCGGCCACAGCCCCGGGAATTCCGCTTCAGGAGTAGGGGACTGCTACAGGAGAAGTCCCTGATATCACTGTCCATATATGGACAGTGAAGTCAGGGACTTCTTCTGGAGCGGAATCCCCGGCCACAGTTTCGGCCGAAGCTGTGGCCGGGGATTAGGGATTCAGCTCCTATAGGTACCAACAAAATGCCCTCCTCCTCCTCACATGCACTTCGGACTTTGAGGAGGAGAAGAGAGCGATTGAACTGCAGAATGCATGGCCGTTACTCGGATCACATCCGAGTGACAGCCATGCTTTACACGGCCCAATAGACTTCTATGGGAGCCGTGCGGCCGGGAGAACGTCCCAAAATAGGGCATGTTCCACTTCTTGATGGCCCAGCTTACCGGGCCTTCAAAAGAATTGGAAGTCTGAATAGCCCCATTTAGGGTCTGTTGTTCCTACTACGGCCGTGTGACGGCTGTTCAAAGAACGGCCGTCACACAGCGGAGAATCCCTGGCGTGTGAATAGGGCCTAAGACACAGGTGCATCAAGTCGTATTGACCAGTAGAATAAAGTTAAGTTGTTGTTTTTACTGCAGTGAAATATGTAAAAACAAAACCCCCAAAAGATGGAGGGATTACAGTCTTTCCAATTCCACTACACAAAGATTTTTTTTTCCGTTTTCCAGTACATTAAATGGTAGTTTAAATAGTGGCAATAGAAACTACAACTCCTCCCGCAAAAAATAAGCCTTCACACCACTCCAATGACGGCAAAATAAAAAAGTTATGGCTTTTGGAGGGCGGGAAATGGAAAATGAAAAATAAATAAATAAATAAAAAATAGCGCCAAGGGGTTAAAGGTGAAATTCTAACCATGGTGCACTCGTGCAGACAGCAACTCAAAATAAAACACTTAATTTGAGCTGCTGTATCCATACAGACCTCATATTGTAATGTAATGGTATCTAGAGAAGTTACTGGGTGCTGCTGGTCCACAAATCTGCAAATTAATGCTCCAAACCTATTTAGGCACAGGGCCGCCATCAGGAATTTCAGGGCCCCATACAGCCAAATTGTCTGGGCCCCCTCCTGTGGCACCGCCCATTAAGATTACTCCGTCCAGTACCATATCACGCTCTTTGAGTGATACATAAAAATTAAAAAAACACTCTGCTGCTACTGCAAATTGCTGTGGATTTTCCACAATGAATTTTGTTGCATAAAATCCACAGCGTTCACGCCTAGTGTTCTCCTACCCTAATAAGGCCCAGTCCACACAGTTTTTTTGGTGTTGATTTTGATGTAGAAACTGCATCAGAATCAGCGCCAAAAAACGCCCGAAACTGCCTCCCATTTATTTTATCTGAAATCAATGGGAGCCATTCGCGGGGAAAAAAAAAGCGTCATATTCTTTCTTGCCGCGGTTCCGCCTCTGACTTCCCATTGAAATCAATGGGAGGCAAAAATAGCGCTTTCACTGCGTTTTTTTGCCCGCAGTCCTCAATGGCCGTGGACGAAAAATGCCGCAAAAAACGCGGCAAGAAAGTGTAGGCAGATTTTTTCTGCCTGCAAAATACTCTGTGTGAACAGGGCCATACTTAAAGAGGCTCTGTCACCAGATTTTGCAACCCCTATCTCCTATTGCAGCAGATCGGCGCTGCAATGTAGATTACAGTAACGTTTTTATTTTTAAAAAACGAGCATTTTTGGCCAAGTTATGACCATTTTCGTATTTATGCAAATGAGGCTTGCAAAAGTACAACTGGGCGTGTTGAAAAGTAAAAGTACAACTGGGCGTGTATTATGTGCGTACATCGGGGCGTGTATTATGTGCGTACATCGGGGCGTGTTTACTACTTTTACTAGCTGGGCTTTCTGACGAGAAGTATCATCCACTTCTCTTCAGAACGCCCAGCTTCTGGCAGTGCAGATCTGTGACGTCACTCACAGGTCCTGCATCGTGTCGGCACCAGAGGCTACAGTTGATTCTGCAGCAGCATCAGCGTTTGCAGGTAAGTAGCTACATCGACTTACCTGCAAACGCCGATGCTGCTGCAGAATCATCTGTAGCCTCTGGTGCCGATGTGTCCTCGCTCGTCTGACACGATGCAGGACCTGTGAGTGACGTCACAGCGTGATCTCTCGAGAACACGGCTGTGTCTGCACTGCCAGAAGCTGGGCGTTGTGAAGAGAAGTGGATGATACTTCTATACACAACGCCCAGCTTGTAAAAGTAGTAAACACGCCCCGATGTACGCACATAATACACGCCCAGTTGTACTTTTACTTTTCAACACGCCCAGTTGTACTTTTACTTTTAAACACACCCACTTGGACTTTTGCAAGCCTCATTTGCATAAATACGAAAATGGTCATAACTTGGCCAAAAATGCTCGTTTTTTAAAAATAAAAACGTTACTGTAATCTACATTGCAGCGCCGATCTGCTGCAATAGCAGATAGGGGTTGCAAAATCTGGTGACAGAGCCTCTTTAATCAGCACTTTCAGACACTTTACTTACTGTGTCAGAAGAGCTGCTGGCTCCCACTCCAGTCCTCGTTGTCCCACGTCTTCCAGGTCCAGTCCTCCTCCTCCAGGCTTCAGAAAATAGCGGGGATCGGAAAATGCCTGCCGCCACGCTATAACTTGACTCCTCCTCCTCTCCTTACACAGCTACGCACTTACGTTGAGGAGGAGGTTAGTAAAAAACAAAAAAAGAGGGGGTGGGGACGTACTCTGCAAATAGCAGAGAAGCGAGCGGGTGGGTGCGCGCGTGCATGTTTGCGTGTGTTCGAACGGGGGGTGTTTGACGGCTAGGCCCCCATGACGAGAGGAGCATCACAAAATCAGGTAAAGGGGCCCACTGCCCACGGCACTACTTTGGTGAAAAGAACGGGCCCCATTACAGGGGCCTGTTTTTTTCTACCAAAAGCAAGCTGTGGCAGTTGTCGGGTCCCCTTTGTGCTAGGTTTGGTCCGGGCCCCGTACAGCAGTACCTCTAGTACTGCCCTGATGGCGGCCATGTTTAGGCATATCACATGCACAGTATTGGCTCATGTGCCTACTCCTTCTTGCAATGTAGGCTCATACAACAAAGAATAGGGAGGTACACGGACAGCCAGAGATGCTCGTTCGCCTCTTGTCAAATTAGGCCACATTTTGCTCCAGTGCTCTTAATACATTTCCTCTATTGTATGGTAAACTGTGGGTCCTGTTGAGGAGTCTGGCCAGTCACAGAAGGGCGGTGGAAGCTGGTGAGCACGAGAAATACTGAGAATTAGGGGGGATTCACACGAGCGTGTATTCGGTCCGTGCGGGCTGCGTGGTTTTCACGCGGCACGCATGGACCAATACAAGTCTATGGGGCAGTACAGACAGTCCGTGCTTTTTGCGCAGCGTTTGTCTGCTGCGCAAAAAGCGCGACAGGTTCAATAACTCTGCGTATTTCGCGCATCACGCACCCATTGAAGTCAATGGGTGCGTGAAAATCACGCGCACCACACGGAAGCACTTCCGTGGGACGAGCGTGATTCGCGCAACAGCAGTGAAAAGGATGAATGAAAACAGAAAAGCACCACGTGCTTTTCTGTTTCCAAGCATCCAAACGGAGTGTCTTTGCGAGGAGCGAACCCCGACAACCGAGGCAAACTTCACCGGGTTCGGCCAAACTCGTTTTGGCCGAACCCGGCAAAAAAATTTCCGGTCCGCGACGTCGGGAGAGATTCACTGTGCATGGTGCTGAAAGAGTTAAACTGTTTCAGCACCATGGACAGTGACTTGCGATCCCAAAATACATGAACCTGTAAAAAAAAACGAAGTTCTAACTTACCGATTACTCCTGTCTCCTTCCTGCAGTCCGACCTCCCGGGATGACACTTCAGTTCAAGTGACAGCTCCAGCCAATCACAGGCCAAGCACAGGCTGCAGCCAATCACAGGCTGCAGCGGTCACTTGGACTGCCGCGTCATCCAGGGAGGTGGGGCCCGATGTCAAGAGAGGCGCGTCACCAAGGACGCGTCACCAAGGACGCGTCACCAAGGCAACGGCCGGGAAGTTCTCGGTAAGTAGGAACTTTATCTTTTTTTTTTACAGGTTTTTCGCTGTTGTGTTCGGCATTCACTGTCGAGGGTGCTGAAAGAGTTAGCTCTTTCAGCACCTTGGACAGTGACGGGCGTCGACAAGCCTCATCTCTATGATGCCGGCTGCGCGAAAATCACGCAGCCGCGCATCAGACACGCATGACACACGCAGCTGTCAAATGGTTTTTGCGCTCGCAAAACGCCGCGTTGTTTGCGCGCGCAAAAACGCAACGCTCGTGTGAATCTCCCCTTAAGCCAGTGGTCAGACGATGCGCTGGGGCCCGACCTAGAGTGAGTGGCATTTTTGCTGGGCGTCTGGGATGAGCTAGGCTCCCTGCCTTGGTAGTCCCAGGAGAATGACGTCTCTCTGCATCCTGGATCTGAAACAAGTAGGTGAAGGCTGGAATCTCCCCACACTGCAATTGAGATGGAGAAGTCCATGTTCGTCTCGCTCTCGGTATACAGATACCGATCATGGGTGGATGAACTCTCTTCCACACCGGGAGCGTAAAACAGGCCATAGAGACCTAGGAATATACCCCTGCACCAGGAAAGAGATTGTTAGACTGGCCAGTATGTCCGTGCTGTGTACATAGAGAATATGGAAGTTGTCACAGTAACCGCCAAACGTGTGTGCCCCTTTGTGGGTGAAACCGATACACTTTTGTGCCTGAACCTCTACAACTGTTAGGCATACTGACTGTACATATTGTAACCACAAAAATTTGCACCTCTAAGGAAGTAAAGTTACATTTGAACTTGAGTAGTGTGTGTGGAATGGCCTCCACTGCCACCTGCTTCCACCGCCACTGCAACCATATACTTTCCAGGTCCTGACATCTTCTGGTTCCTGCCCAGCACAGCTGCTCTCCATGCTGCTGGTGGCCTCCCATGATGGCGGTGCTCACCTCCTGGTTCTCCTGCCACTGCTCCTACCGTGTTTCCCCGAAAGTAAGACAGTGTCTTACTTTCTTTTTATCCCCAAAAGCCCCACTATGTCTTACTTTCGGGGTATGTCTTATATTAGAAAAAAATTGTCGAATTTTTTGCACTTTACTTTATTATTTATTATTTTTTTATTACTATGGTCTGTCCCTCAAAGGTCAAAAAAGACCTTTGGGGAACTTTATATATATTTTTTTCTTTCTTTTACACCATCTTTTCCCCTGTAACTGGAGCTGCACAGCAGCCCCAGTTACAGGGGAAATCAGCCCTCTCATAGTGACGATTGTCACTAATAGGGCTGTGCTGGGTCTTGTTAGACCCAGCAGCAGTCTGTCACTAACGGGACCCGGCGATCATGTGACCTGTCACATGATCACCGGGAGGAATAGAGACAGCGCCGCTGCTGCTGTCTCTATTCCTATACACAGCGTTCATTGAACGCTGTGTAAAAACACATCGGAGAAGACAGAAGCAGCTAAAGCTGCTCCTATCCTCTCCTCAGGGTCCCCGGCAGTCACTGACAGCCGGAGACCCGACATTCAGCTGCCCGATCGCGCGGGCAGCAAGTTAAAACCCGAGCCGTAAAAAGTCTATGGCTCGGGTTTTAAGGAGGAGGCGGCGGCATTGACAAGTGCTGGGGGTGACGTATGGAGAGGGGGGCGGCGCGGAAGTGGGCAATACCCCCGTGTTTCCCCGAAAGTAAGACATATGTCTTACTTTCGGGGTACGGCTTATATTAGCCGACCCCCCTGAAACCCCCGATACGTCTTACAATCGGGGGTGTCTTACTATCGGGGAAACACGGTAGTGGGTGTGCTCTTAAAGGGCCAGCGTCCTTTTAAAGGGCCAGAGCATGCCGAAATTCCACTCATCTTTCCCTGTATAATAGGGGCCTTCCTACATTGCTCTATGCCTGAGCAATTAGGTTCTTACTCTAGCTTGCTAGGGGTATAATCCTGAGATTTGTATTTGATTATCTGTTACCGACGTTGCCTGAACTTGACCTCGTCTGCCTCTCCGCTTACCTTTTTACAGTAACGACAGTCTAATGACCTAACCAAAAATACAGCATGGGTCTAATAGCCCAAACATATGATTCAATAATCCGTGTATGTGAACTATATGGGCTGATGCTAGGGTGTAGACCCAGAAAGCATCGAGGATAAATATAACCTATAAGAGACAGATGCTATAAAGACAAGAGAACATGCAAAAAATAGAAAAAATCTTTATTAAGTTACATAATAAAAGACAATAGATAAAAGGAGGAATCCATAAACCAATAGACAATACGCTGTGTATCTCGCAAATAAACAAAGACTACAAAATTGTGCCAATGACGCACCTTCCAAAAGTCTTATATAGACTGAAGTAAAGAGACCATATATAAATGCAAAAACGTGCTATATAAGCACAAGGGATATATAGTATTTGAACATATAGTGGGTCAATATAAACATAGAGGAGAACAATTACACAAAGAAGTGCATAAGCATATCAAATGGATATATCATACCCATAATGGATGCAGCAGAGGAAACCGCGACCGTCCGCTACAAACGCGCATTTCGCCTTCGTCTGGGGGTGGCGTTCAACAATAAACTCACCATATTTAAATGGGGACTAGCCAATTACAAAAGCATGCGTCAGGTGAAAATACACCGTTGAAATTAAGTTACCTCACTGTATAACTACTGGTCGGGTCGTAACGACAGTATGTTGCCTGCCCTAACCTCTTGCTTTGGTAAAATGTGAGTCAGCGTCTGCCGCCTGCCCTCATCTATGCTAATACGAGACCCTGTATCTTGCCTGGCGTTAGTTTACCTTGCCTGTCCATGTCGGCCATTGCCAACGGTGACTACTCTGGGGGGTAGCAACCTGGGGATACCAGCAGCTGAGTCCATATCTCCGTACGGAGATCAAAGTATGAACGCCTAACTATCCCTAAGTAACACAGTGGGTCCACACAGTGGCTTAGCTATAGGGGTCGCAATTACGACCGGGCCTCCCGCACTACGTCTACAGGGCTGTTAGGGAGGGGGGCAAACTGGGCAATTGCCCAGGGCCCCCACCCTCTTAGCGCCCCCTGCCCTCTATAACAGCCATAGCGGCTGCTACGGGGCGCTGAGCCGCCCGATGCTTGCGGCAGCCAAAATCAATTGTATATGTGTCCTCAACCAATGCACAGATAAAATTGAACACTATAGGCTATAAGGCCCATAAGGCGCTGGGAAGAATCCCTGCGGAGGTCCGCATGAGGAGGTCACTGCATCACGCTGGCCTGCGCAAGGTTCCTTCCCGGAGGCAGTGTAGTGCTCTGTCTGTCGCAGGAATGAGGCTAATTTTTTCTGGGGCTGTGTGCCACTATTTACAAGAGGAGGGGGTAGCTGTGTAGCATTATATACAAGTGGGAGGGGCTCTGTGGCACTATATACAAGGGGAGGGGGAGCTGTGTGGCACTATACAGGGGGGCTGTGTGGCACTATATATGGGAAGGGGGGCTGTGTGGCACTATCTACTAGGGCGTCTGTATGGCACTATATACAAGGCGGGTTGGGCTGTGTGGCGCTATTTATAGGGGGCTGTGTGAGTTGCTATCTACTGGGGGCTGTGTGTGGCACTAGATACAGGGGGCACAAAGAGGTAATTATTACAGAGACGAGTCGTGGCTGGAATAAGTTGTCACAGTGGTCTAGGCCGGATGGAGAAAAAAAAGGGACCGCGAACTACTCTAATCAAAGAAAACATCACCTGTGAGTCACTAGATATAAATCTGATCTGCAGAGCTCCTGTGTATAACTGGCATCTACCACTATATGATCACTATATGGTGGTAATATTGTTTTTTTTATTCAGTGACAGTATGGGGGTATTATTCATTCAGTCACTGCAGTTATAGTGTGGCGGTATAATGAGGACCTTATATTGTATTATTATTGGTAATGTTCGTCGTGTTCAGTGAGTTGTGTTCAGTAACAGTATGCAGATAATATTTAACCCCCTTAGTGACCAGCCTATTTTAAACCTTGAAGACCAAGCTATTTTTTAAGTTTTTCCATCGTCGCATTCCAAGAACTAGAACTTTTTTATTTTTGCGTCAACATAGCTGTATAAGGTCTTGTTTTTTGCTGGACAAGTTGTATTTTTTAATAGCATAATTTTGGGGGTACATATTATTTATTGATTAACTTTTATTTTAAAAAATTGTGGCATAATAGAAAGAAAATTAGCAATTTCGCCACTCTGTTTTGCGTCTTTCTTTACACCATTTACCGTGAGGTATAAATAACAACTTTATTCAGCGGGTCGTTACGATTGCAATGACACCAAATTTATATAATTTTCTTATGTTTTACTACTTTTACACAGTAAAAACACTTTTTTTTTCAAAATTATGTGTCTCCAGATTTGAAGAGCCATAACTTTTTTATTTTTCCCCGATGCAGCTGTATGAGGGCTTTTTGTTTTTTTTTTGCGGGATGACTTGTAGTTCCTATCGGTACAATTTTGGAGCAAATGCAACTTTTTGACCACTTTTTATCACATTTGTTTGAAGGCAGGATGAACAGAAAACAAGCATGTTTTTTTTTTTTTTTACAGTGTTCGCCACATCTAAGGGGTTAAAAGGGCGGATTTCAATTTGCCCGCTGGAGCAGCGCTGCTCCAAATTTTCAGCTACCAGATGTAGCTGAGAACAGGGAGTTTTAACTGCTCCCGGCGCCGCAGATTTATTCTGATGCAGCGCCGTGAAAAGGAGTGGGCATCAGAATAAAGCCCGTTAGTGGCCGCCATGAAGAGGCGTATTGGCAGTCACTAATGGGTTAATCTGGTATAGTATGATGTCTCTCTCATATATATATATATATATATATATATATATATATATATATATATATATATATATATACACAGTGAAGGAAATAAGTATTTGATCCCTTGCTGATTTTTTAAGTTTGCCCACTGTCAAAGACATGAACAGTCTAGAATTTTTAGGCTAGGTTAATTTTACCAGTGAGAGATAGATTATATTTAAAAAAAAAATAGAAAATCACATTGTCAAAATTATATATATTTATGTGCATTGTGCACAGAGAAATAAGTATTTGATCCCTTTGGCAAACAAGACTTAATACTTGGTGGCAAAACCCTTGTTGGCAAGCACAGCAGTCAGACGTTTTTGTAGTTGATGATGAGGTTTGCACACATGTTAGATGGAATTTTGGCCCACTCCTCTTTGCAGATCATCTGTAAATCATTAAGATTTCGAGGCTGTCGCTTGGCAACTCGGATCTTCAGCTTCCTCCATAAGTTTTCGATGGGATTAAGGTCTGGAGACTGGCTAGGCCACTCCATTACCTTAATGTGCTTCTTTTTGAGCCACTCCTTTGTTGCCTTGGCTGTATGTTTCGGGTCATTGTCATGCTGGAAGACCCAGCCACGAGCCATTTTTAATGTCCTGGTGGAGGGAAGGAGGTTGTCACTCAGGATTTGACGGTACATGGCTCCATCCATTCTCCCATTGATGCGGTGAAGTAGTCCTGTGCCCTTAGCAGAGAAACACCCCCAAAACATAATGTTTCCACCTCCATGCTTGACAGTGGGGACGGTGTTCTTTGGGTTATAGGCAGCATTTCTCTTCCTCCAAACACGGCGAGTTGAGTTAATGCCAAAGAGCTCAATTTTAGTCTCATCTGACCACTGCACCTTCTCCCAATAACTCTCAGAATCATCCAGATGTTCATTTGCAAACTTCATACGGGCCTGTACATGTGCCTTCTTGAGCAGGGGGACCTTGCGGGCACTGCAGGATTTTAATCCATTACGGCGTAATGTGTTACCAATGGTTTTCTTGGTGACTGTGGACCCAGCTGCCTTGAGATCATTAACATGTTCCCCCCGTGTAGTTTTCGGCTGAGCTCTCACCTTCCTCAGGATCAAGGATACCCCACGAGGTAAGATTTTGCATGGAGCCCCAGATCGATGTCGATTGACAGTCATTTTGTATGTCTTCAATTTTCTTACCATTGCACCAACAGTTGTCTCCTTCTCACCCAGCGTCTTACTTATGGTTTTGTAGCCCATTCCAGCCTTGTGCAGGTCTATGATCTTGTCCCTGACATCCTTAGAAAGCTCTTTGGTCTTGCCCATGTTGTAGAGGTTAGAGTCAGACTGATTAATTGAGTCTGTGGACAGGAGTCTTTTATACAGGTGACCATTTAAGACAGCTGTCTTTAATGCAGGCACCAAGTTGATTTGGAGCGTGTAACTGGTCTGGAGGAGGCTGAACTCTTAATGGTTGGTAGGGGATCAAATACTTATTTCTCTGTGCACAATGCAAATAAATATATATAATTTTGACTATGTGATTTTCTTTTTTATATAATCTATCTCTCACTGGTAAAATTAACCTAGCCTAAAAATTCTAGACTGTTCATGTCTTTGACAGTGGGCAAACTTACAAAATCAGCAAGGGATCAAATACTTATTTCCTTCACTGTATATATATATATATATATATATATATATATATATAAAAAGCTTTTTTTATGTGAGAGGCAGGACAGATGCTTTGGGTCTTGCAACACTCCTGGACGTGCTAGACAAAGAAAAATTATTTTTAATCGAAATAAAAAAACAAAACAATCCTCGTTAAGAATTTAAAAAAAAAAAAAAAAACTCTGTCGTTATCAAAGTATTCCTCGAATCTGAAGTAGTCCAACAACCAAACCTGTAAAAAACTTGCCTTTCCTGGGTCCAGCACTGGAGCCGCAATGTCAGCGAGTTTGGCCATACATCGAAGCCTTTTATATGTGATAAAGTCTGCTGAGCCACTGTATCTAATCCTATCCATAGCTATAGGGTCAAAGTGCTATAGATATGCTGTCCCATAAATATATATATATATATATATTTATCTATTTATACACAGACATGCATGTAATTATTTTTTTTGTGGGGGGGGGGGGGGCACGTATTGGGGCTATTGCCCCTAACGTTTTAAGCCCTTGGCTGCTAGTGCTGCATCATTGGTTCACTTAGGAAACCCAGCGATGCAGCTAAAAGCTGTGGACCGTCGGCCATGAGAACAAGTTGGGGTGGGGCAAGACGGACTTTTGCATCAGGTTCAAAAGCCTTTAGCTACGCCCCTGGGTCCATACCATCCTCAGTGACAGTCACTACTTCTACAGGCAACGTGACCGTGTGGACTGTTTACTGCTGCACCATACTTTTGCACGGCGATGCTCCAACCTCGGTTTGGTTGCGTATAACCTCTATGGCTGGTTGTGTATAACCTCTATGGCTATTTTAAGTCACTATTATCATATCTGTAATCTATTTTTATAACGTTGTTCATTGTAAATATGGTAAAATGTACAAATTCAACTAAAACTATGCTAAGTTACATGTTGGCATTATTCTAAGCCCAAGGGAAGAGCAATTTTTCAGCCTTGGTTGCCTAGGTTTCCTTCACAGGAGTTTGTTTTCCTCTCCTGAATTCTGAAGGATGACTTTTTGTAAATGCCCCATTCACACGAGTGTATCAGATTCACGCACGTGAAAACCGCATTTGAACCTGGTCCGTGTGTGTTGCGTTATGCATCAGTGTGCTTTGCGAGTGCCATGCGTTATTCACGTACTCGCAAAAGCACATATTTTTATTTTCAATCGAATTGATGCGCAGATCACGCATCACACACGGATGTGCATCCGTGTGCAGTGCGTGGTTTTCACGCACCCAGAGACTTCAATGGGCGCCGCGTAGGTGCATGAAAACGCACCAATATAGGATATGCAGCGAGATTCACGCAGCGAACTCTCGCTGCGTGAAAACGCACGCATGTGTGAATGGCCCCATTGAAATCAATGGGTCTGTGTGCTGCGCGCAGCACACGGACGTTATTCACGTTCGTGTGAAAGGGACCGAAGTTGGAGGTCTACCATTTTCAGTGTAGTCATGTGATTATAAATAAAGCTGTGACTATTTAACACCCAAGTATAATGTTTAGTGTATTTCTTTTACATTGATTGGTGTTATTGATTTTACATGGGAGTGACTATCACATATGACAAAATCATAAGGATGGATATCTGGTTTCCATACAACCCAATAACCTACCCTGTGGGTTTTATCCCAGTTGCTGCCCCCACTCTGGCAAATAGGATGGAGCAGAGACCACAAGTGCTATCACACAACACAAGTGTGCATATGTCCTTGGATGAAGAGTTTATGTGTCTATTAGTGATAGAAAAAGTGCAATAAAGTCGGAGAAGATTAAATTGTAAGAAACATCTCGGTTTAAAAGGACAGTTTCAGCAGAAAATTACATATTGACCTCCTAACAGTCAAATGATGTTACTTTTTTTTACTGTAGATTTTGAATTTATGTCTTAAGTAAATATATTTGGCACATAACTCAGGTTCCTTAGAGTGGTATTCCCAGAATCAAAAAATGATCACCAATCCACTGGTCCCCACCTTTGGTACCCCCACCGATCGTTAGAGGGTACTGAACCCCATGTTCCTCCTCAGGAGGAGCTTGAATGTAGCCGCGATTGAGAATGTGCCCTTGCAGCTCCTTTTAAAGTCTCAACTTCTCAACCGCAGTAAGAAACATTAAATGGAGCAGTGGTCTAGCATGCGCACTGCCTCTCAATTCAACGTTTATGGGAATGAGGAAAAAGCAGCCAAGTATAGCACTCAACTGTTTCCATCATTCTCATAGGCTTGCTGCATGTCATATGGCACATAAATGTTTAGTCTTAGGAGTCAAAGTCGCCCAAGTGATTTTTCTTTAAGCCTGTGGCCTTGTAAAGGCCTCTGTATTAAAGTCATTAAAGGGTTAATGCTGGGTCCATGTATCTAAGGGTATGTGCACACGATAGCAGGCATTTATGTGTGAAAAGGCAGACTGTTTTCAAGAGAAAACAGCTGCCTCGTTTCACACGTAAATGCTCCTCGTATTATGCGAGGCGTCTGTGACGCTCGTAAATCTTGAGCTGCTCTTCATTGAGTTCAATGAAGAACGGCTCAAATTACGTTGCAAAGAAGTGCCCTGCACTTCTTTGCCGAGGCAGTCAATTTACGCGTCGTCGTTTGACAGCTGTCAAACGACGACGCGTAAATGACAGGTCTGCACAGTACGTCGGCAAACCCATTCAAATGAATGGGCAGATGTTTGCCGACTTATTGTAGCCCTATTTTCAGGCGTAAATCGAGGCATAATACGCCTCGTTTACGCCTGAAAATAGGTCGTGTGAACCCAGCCTAAGCCTATCATGTATGATACCTACTGCTGGAACCCTGTATCTAAGCCTATCATGTGTGATACTGAAAAATAGTTCTTTTTATCAATTAAAATACAAAGTGAGTGAAAAAAATATATCTAAATCAAAGTCAATATTTGGTGTGACCACCGTTTGCTTTCAAAACAGCATCAATTCTTCTAGGTACACTTGCACAAAGTCATGGATTTTGTAGGATTATAGTCAGGTGTATGATTAATCAATTATACCAAACAGGTGATAGTAATCATTTTCATATGTAGGTTGAAACAGTCATTAACTATAACAGAAACAGATGTGTAGCCGGCTTAAACCTGGGTGAGGAACAGCCAAACTCTGCTACAAAAGGTGAGGTTTTGGACGACCGTCTCATGTCACAAGTCCACTATGGCATGACTGACCACAACAACAAGACACAAGGTAGTTATACTGCATCAGCAATTTCTCTTCCAGGCAAAGATCTCAAAGCAGGAAAAAAAAAAAAATCACAATTTTTTCCCTTACACAATGTTTTATTATTGAAAACATCAATTATCTGTATTTTTTTCTTAATTCATTTTTATCGCCAAATTAGTAGCACCCCACACTATATAATGAATATGAACTTATCCCGCACAGAAATGGTTATAAAGAAAAACTAAAAAACAATGCGAGAATATCAGTTTTTTTCATCTCGCCTCCAAAAAACAGGAAAAATAAGTATTAAAAAAAGTACTCCAACATGGTACTAATAAAAACTAAGTTGTTCCACAAAAAAATAATTTTGTAAAAATTTTGCAAAAGTAGTAAAACATAACGAAAACTATATAAATTTAAATTTGTTATAATCGTAACGACTCTGAATAAAGTTAACATATTATTTATACCACATTTTCAACGCCCTAAAAAAGAAATTGGGGTTTTTTTTTTCCATTTCCTCCCATTAAAAGTTCTTCAATACATTATATGTACCACATAGTGGTTCCGATTAAAAGCTATGACTCATCCTACAAAATACAAGGTCTCATACAGCTACATTAACCCGTTAGTGACCGGCCCATAGTCTTTTTACGTCGGTCACTAACGGGCCTTATTCCGATGCCATAGACTTTTTACATCGCGTCATCGGAATAAGTAAACAGAGCAGGGAACTGTCAAATCTCCCTGCTCTTGGCTGCTAGAGGCAGCTGAGGGCTGGGGGCGTCCCTACTCTGCCGAGTGAGATCGATATAAGCAGGGCCGCCATCAGGGGGGTATTAGGGGTACTACTGTAGGGGGCCCGGCCAAACTTAATTGAAAGGGGGGCCCGGCAACTGCCGCGACTTGCCTTTGTTAGAAAAAAACAGGCCCCTGCAATGGGGCCTGTTCTTTTCACCAAAGCAATGTCGTGAGCTGCGGGCCCCCCTCTCATCAAACACCGCTGTGAGCTGCGGGCCCCCCTCTCATCTAACACTGCCGCGAAACACCGCGCGCGACCGCGCGCGCGAACGACCGCAAGCGCGCGCCGGCGCGCTCGTTACCGCAAACGCGCGCTCACGCGCGAACGACCTGGGGAAGGCTGGAAAGCAACCCGCTCGTGCCCGCCGCCGAGAGGGATGCGGTGCGCACGCACCAAAAGTACAGCGACCAATCAACTGGCAAGAACAGCGGCGCACAGTCTAATTACCTGCTGGCCCGCCTCCGACTCCTCGTCCTCCTCCTCCGCCTCCTCGTCCTCCTCCTCGGCCTCCTCGTCCAGCGCCTCCTCGTCCGACTCCGCCTCCGCCTCCTCCTTCTTCTCCTCCTCCAGAGCGTAGCTGCGTAAGGAGAGGGGGAGGAGTCCAGTTCTTGCGCGACGGCAGGAGTTCTTCGATCCCCGCAATTTTCTGGAGCCTGGAGGTGAAGGACGACATCTGGACCGAAGACATCGCCTGACGAGGACTGGAGAGGGAGCAGCTCTTCTGACACAGTGAGTAAAGTGTCTGAAAGTGCTGTTTATGTATGGCCCTGTTCACACAGAGTATTTTTGCAGGCCAAAAAAATCTGCCTCAAAATTCCTTAAAGAATTTTGAGGCAGATTTTGACCTGCCCACACTATCTTGCCGCGTTTTTTGCTGCGTTTTTTGCCCTCGGCGATTGAGGACAGCAGACAAAAAACGCAGCGAAAAATGCATTTTCTGCCTCCCATTGATTTCGATGGGAGGTCAGAGGCGGAACCGCGGCAAGAAAGGACGTGCTGCTTTTTCTTTTTTCCGCGACTGGCTCCCATTGATTTCAGATTAAATCAATGGGAGGCGGTTTTGGAAGTTTTTTGGTGCTGATTCTGACGCAGTGTCCGAGTCAATATCAAGGCCCAAAAACTCTGTGAACTGGGCCTTATTGTTAGGGCTTATTCAGACGAACGTGTAATACATCCGTGCAATGCCCGTGATTTTCACGCGCCTCGCACGGACCTATGTTAGTCTATGGGGCCGTGCAGACTGTCAGTGATTTTCACGCAGCGTGTGTCCGCTGCGTAAAACTCACGACATGTCCAATATTTGTGCATTGTTCGCGTATCACGCACCCATTGAAGTCAATGGGTGCGTGAAAGTCACGCCCAGCACATGGAAGCACTCCCGCAGCCGTATAAACTATGAATGAAAACAGAAAAGCACCACGTGCTACAAACATCCAAACAGAGTGTCATAATGATGGCGGCTGCGCGAAAATCACGCAGCCACGCATCATACGCTGCTGCCACACGGAGCTGTTATGGACCTTTTGCATGCGCAAAACGCCACGTTTTTTGCGCACGCAAAAATCACACGCTCGTGTAAATCCGGCCTTAGGGTAGGAACACACTCGGCATGAACGCTGCGGATTTTATGCAACACATTTTATTGTGGAAAATCCGCAGCGTATCACAGTCACAGCCGAGTGGATGAGATTTGAACAAATCTCATCCACACGCTGCAAAAAAAATTGACCTGCAGTGTGGCTTTTTAGGCCGCAGCATGTCAATTTATGCTGCAGAATCGCCACTCGTCTGGTGCGGAAATGTTGCGGTTCTGCCGCAAAAATCACAAAAGAGAAAAAAAAAAGGCACTTTTTTAAATTGATAAAAAAGTTTATACTTACCCCGGCCGTAGTCCTGGTGACGCGATCTTCTATTCTTAGCGCAGCTCCTGGAGCTGCTGCCGGTCTCTAAATAGGCAGTTGGTCCAGTAGAATTTGGAATTATTTTTTTTTGTGAACCAGCTTAAAAAAATACAAAACTTTTGTGTTAGGGCCTGTTCACATCACCGTTCGCTTCCGCTCCGGGGTTCCATCTGAGGTTTCTGTCGGGTGAACACCGCAACGGAAAGTGAAAGTGACAGCACAGCTTCCGTTTCAGTCACCATTGATCTCAATGGTGACGGAAACATCGCTAATGGTTTCCGTTCGTCACCATTCCGGCTGGTTTTCGGACGGAATCAATAGTGCAGTCGACTGCGCTAATTGTGACGGAAGCTGTGCTGTCACTTTCACTTTCCGTTGCGGGGTTCACCCGACGGAAACCTCAGATGGAACCCCGGAGCGGAAGCGAACAGTGATGTGAACAGGCCCTAACACAAAAGTTTTGTATTTTTTTAAGCTGGTTCACAAAAAAAAATAATTCCAAATTCTACTGGACCAACTGCCTATTTAGAGACCGGCAGCAGCTCCAGGAGCGACATCATAAGGGACACACTAGGCGGATATGCTGAGAAAAACTCCACAGCTTATCGCGGGAGCCGCAGGGAATTCTGCAAGCAAAACCGCACCAAGTAGTGGTGCAGGTTTCGTGAGGCGTGTCCGCTGCGGGAATCCTGCAGGGAAAAAAAAGTTTAGACTTCCCCCGGCCGTAGTCCTGGTGACGCATCTCTCTCTTCTGAACGTAGCCCCGCCTCCTGGGATGACGCTGTAGACCATGTGACCGCTGCAGCAGTCACATGGGATGAAACGTCATGACAGAAGGCTGAGCTGCGCTAAGACTAGAGGATCGCGTCACCAGGACTACGGCCGGGGCAAGTCTAAACTTTTTTATAAATTTAAAAAAGTGCCTTTTTATTTTTTCTCATTTGTGATTTTTGCGGCAGAATCGCAGCATTTCCACAACAGAGGAGCAGCGATTCCACAGAATACATTGACACGCTGCGGCTTAAAAAGCCAAAAGCTACACTGCAGGTCAATTTTTTTTGCAGAGTGTGGATGAGATTTGTTCATATCTCATCCACTCTGCTGCGACTGTGATACGCTGCGGATTTTCCACAATAAAATGTGTTGCATAAAATCTGCAGTGTTCATGCCTAGTGTGTTCCTACCCTAAGGCCGGATTCACACGAGCGCGTGCTATTTGCGCGCGCAAAAACATGGCGTTTTGCGCATGCAAAAGTTCCATAATAGCTCCGTGTGTCAGCTGCGTATGATGCGCGGCTGCGTGATTTTCGCGCCATCATTATGACACTGTTTGTAGCACGTGGTGCTTTTCTGTTTTCATTCATAGTTTATACTGCTGCGGAAGTGCTGGGCGTGATTTTCACCCACCCATTGACTTCAATGGGTGCGTGATGCGCGAACAATGCACAAATATAGGACATGTCGTGAGTTTTACGCAGCGGACACACGGACACACGCTGCGTGAAAATCACTGACAGTCTGCATGGCCCCATAGAGTAACATAGGTCCGTGTGAAAATCACGCGCGTTGCACGGACGTATTACACGTTCGTCTGAATAAGCCCTAACAATAAGGCCCAGTTCACAGAGTTTTTGGGCCTTGATATTGACTCGGACACTGCGTCAGAATCAGCACCAAAAAACTTCCAAAACCGCCTCCCATTGATTTAATCTGAAATCAATGGGAGCCAGTCGCGGAAAAAAGAAAAAGCAGCACGTCCTTTCTTGCCGCGGTTCTGCCTCTGACCTCCCATCGAAATCAATGGGAGGCAGAAAATGCATTTTTCCCTGCGTTTTTTGTCTGCTGTCATCAATCGCCGTGGGCAAAAAACGCGGCAAGATAGTGTGGGCAGGTCAATATCTGCCTCAAAATTCGGTGCGCGGTTCCAGGCGGTCGCGGGTGCCCATGCGCAGGAGTTTGCGGGTGCGCGCGATCGGTCGCACGGGCGGCGGTGTTTGACGGCCCCATGACGACCCCCATGCTACCCAGGGCCGCCATCAGGGGGGGTATTATGGGTGCTGATGTGAGAGGCCCGGCCAAACCTAATTGAAAGGGGGGCCCGCAGCTCACAACATTCTTTTGGTGAAAAAAACGGGCCCCATTGCAGGGGCCTGTTTTTTTTTCTACCAAAGGCAAGTCGCGGCAGTTTGCCGGGCCCCCCTTTCAATTAGGTTTGGCCGGGCCTCTCACATCAGTACCCCTAATACCCCCCCTGATGGCCGCCCTGGGTACCATGATATAGTGCTGGACGGAGTACCGTTAACAGGCGGTGCCACGGTAGGGGGGCCCAAAAAATTTAGCTGTAGGGGGCCCTGAAATTCCTGATGGCGGCCCTGGATATAAGTATCTATCTCACCCATTTAACCCCTCAGATGCGGTGCTCAATAGCGAGCACCGCATCTGAGTGGTTTTGGAGAGATGCAGGGAGCTCCCTCTCTCTCCCACCGACACCCGGCGATACGATCGCCGAGTGTCTGTGTCTCCAATGGCAGCCGGGGGCCTAATAAAGGCCCCCAGGTCTGCCTGTAATGAATGCCTGCTAGATCATGCTGCAGGCATGACCTAGCAGATGCCTGTCCGTTTTAAATGGACAGGCAGTAATACACTGCAATACAAAAGTATTGCAGTGTATTATAATAGCGATCGGAGAATCGCATATTAAATGTCCCCTAGTGGGACTAGTAAAAACGTAAAAAAAAAGTTTAATAAAGTTAATAAAAAAAAAAAAAGTGAAAAAAAAATGAAAAACCCACTTTTTCACCTTACAAACTCCTTTACTATTAAAAAAACAAAATAAAGTTAAAAAGTTACACATATTTGGTATCGCCGCGTCCGTAACGACCCCGACTATAAAGCTATTACATTACTTAACCCGCACGGTGAACGCCGTAAAAAAATAAATAAAAAACGACGGAAAAATTGCTGTTTTCTGTGAATCCTGACTTTAAAAAAATGTGATTAAAAAGTGATCAAAAAGTCGCATCTACTCCAAAATGGTACCGATAAAAACTACAAGTCTTCCCGCAAAAAAAAAGCCCTCATACAACTGCATCGGCGAAAAATAAAAACGCTACGGCTCTTCAAATATGGAGACACAAAAACAAATAATTTTGAAAATAAAGCGTTTTTACTGTGTAAAAGTAGTAAAACATACAAAAACTATACAAATTTGGTATCGTTGCAATCGTAACAACCCGCTGAATAAACTTATTGTGTTATTTATACCACACGGTAAACGGCGTAGATTTAGGACGCAAAAAAGTGTGGCGAAATGTCAGATTTTTTTCTATTCCCCCCCAAAAAAAAGTTAATAAAAGTTAATCAATAAATAATATGTACCTCAAAATGGTGCTATTAAAAAATACAACTTGTCCCGCAAAAAACAAGACCTTATACAGCTATGTCGATGCAAAAATAAAAACGTTATAGCTCTTGGAATGCGACGATGGAAAAATTTAAAAAATAGCTTGGTCATTAAGGGGTTAAAATAAAAATGAACATGAACATAAAGGGGATAATTTTTTACTAAAATTATTTACCTGGTTTATTATTTAATTATCTGGTCAGGAGAACGACCAGACATCGCCTCCAACCAGGAGGCAGCTGGAGGCGATGTCTGGTCATTCTCCCATCGCTCCGGTGAAGGAACAGCTTGATCTTGCGAGATCACGCTGTGCTGTGACTAAAGCTGGACATGAATGAAGAGAAGTGTATGATGTGAATTGGTCAGCATCATACACTTTTATATACAACGCCCACTTGGTTAAAGTAAAAAAAACAAAAAAAAAAAACAGTTGGGCATTTACAAAAAATTTGCATAAATGTTAAAATGCTCATAAATTTTGTCACTAATAGTTTTTTTAAAAAAAAACAAAAAACAACAAAGTACCTATTAGATTAGGTAGGAGATAGAAAAGTATGAAACAGGTGACAGAGCCTCTTTAAGGCTGGGTCGGCAGTTTTTTTTTACAAGGAAACTACGTCAGAAAACGTGCCAAAAAGCGGCCGAAAAAGCCTCCCATTGATCTCAATGGGAGGCGGAGGCGTTTTTTTTCCCGCAAGCGGAAAAACCAGCTCACAGGAAAAAGAAGGGACATGCCTTATCTTTGGGCGTTTATGCCTCTGACCTCCCATTGACATCAATGGGAGGCAGAGAAACCGTATTTCGCGGCGTTTTATGCCAGCGGCGCTGAATGGCTGCAGGCGAAAAATGCTGCGAAAATAGACGTGCAGGCAGAGGAATACCAAACAAAATTTTGAGGCAGATTTTCCTCCGGCAAAAAACTCTGTGTGATGCCAGCCTAAGGGGTTGTACCAGAATAAAAAATTATGACCTATTCATAGGATAGGTGATAACTTTCTGATCGCTGGAGGCCCCAACTATGGGACCCCCTTCCAATAGTTAGAAGAGGGGTCCCGAACCCACTGTTTGTTCCTCCCCACTTCTCAACCGCAGTAAGAAACATTGAATGGAGCAGTGGTCTAGCATGCGCACTGCCTCTCAATTCAACGTTTATGGGAATGAGGAAAAAAACAGCCAAGTATAGCAGTCAGCTGCTTCTGTCATTCTCCTAGACTTGCTGCATGCGGTCATATGGCACATAAATGTTTAGTCATAGGAGTCAAAGTCGCCCAAGTGATTTTTAAGGCCTCTGTATCAGTCATTAAAGGGTTACTACTTCAGAACACTGCAAGCAGGGGAGGATTATAATGAACTCAATCTGGGAAATCCGGGGCCCGAGGCTGGAAGGGGGCCCAGTTTACCTGTACCGGTTGTTATAATTATAACAGCCGGTTCAGAGATTTGGGGTGAAGCGAGACCTCTAGCGCTGGCTAAATGAACTAACCTGCTCCCTCTACTGTCAGCTAGAATATTATGTTTTAAATCTATGTTTATATGGCAGGGTTAAAAAAAACGACTTCAGTGTTTTTGGCTTCTAAGTCCTTTAAATTTTTGGGTTAATTTGCAACTATTTTAGTTGCCATCTGGACCAGGCTCCTTATGAAAGTATGAAACCCTAATAAATAGAAATTACAGGTTTAATGTACAGGTGTTGAGGTATGACATCCACCATGCTTGAAAAAAATACCTAATAAGCAAATTAGTGTGACATTTTGGCCAATCAAATGTGCAAAGAGGGCTCATGTGCCACTTCCTCACTCTTTGCTGCATACCTGTCAACATTTGCATCCCCATTCGAGAGACACTTAACTGATCTGCCAGGAACGCGCACAAAACACCACAAGAACAACCACTTTTCTGCAACTTAGCAAAGGCTCTGCCCACTTTACAACCTGTTCGTGGGTGCTGTGACGTGTATGTAGTAAAGTACATATTACATTAATGGCACGAGTGGACCTCCTTTTATTTCTATTTGTAAGGTGAGGCACCACTACCATTGAACAACACGAGCTACACATATGTCATGCACTAACCCCAAGTTGTTATACAGCATGTTAAGGAACACACATTTCAAGGGTTCGGACCAGCCATAGGAACACACATTTCAAAGGGATTGGACCAGCCATAGTAGCCATTTAAGGGATGTAAATATATTCACCACTCTCTAAGTATGTAGCCTATGTGCGGAATGGCAGAATGACAAGAGAATAACCAATCAGAACAATATGTAAAATACATATAGGCAAATATATACTGTAGATCAGGGAGTTCCATCTTCACAACTTGTCATGTTTTTCCGGTCTAGTTCAATCTGAAAATATACAAACAATACGTCTCCATGCAACTTAGGCTCTTCAAATAACAGAGCATTCCATCAGAGGTATACGTTGGGAAGATTTTCCAACATATACCTCCAAGGGAAGGCTGTGATGTTTACCACTGTATAAGCATACAATGGCATACCTTGCCCAAACGGCTCAAATAGTATGGTACATGCCCCGGCGATGTCGTCATCACGCAGCTTCCGTCGTTGGACAGGGCAAGGCAGCCGGCCAATAAGCTCACGTTGAAAGGCGCGGATTGGCTGGGCAGAATGACCCTTTTTTCTGATAAATGTGAGGGGCTATATGTGGAGCACTATCTACAGGGGGTGGGGAGGGATCTATGTAGGGCACTATCTACAGGGGCTCTATGGGGGCGGTATCTACAGGAGGCTCTATAGGGGGCACTATGTATGTGGGGCACCTACTATCTACACGGGACTCTGGGGAGCACTATCTACAGGGGGCACTGTGTGTGTGTGTGTGTGTGTGTGTGTGTGTGTGGGTGTGTGTCAGGGACACCGCGTATGGTTCTATTATAATTAGAGGTGCAGTGTGTGGCGCTATTATATTAAGGGGCGTTGTGTGTGGCACCCTGAGAATTTGATCTTAGTTTATAGGTTCCTTAAATGTTTGAAAAGTGAGAAGCTGAAAACATCTGAGCGGGAATCTGCAGAAATGGGCCATGGTAGGGAGAAGTCATCATAGAGGTCTGGACCGGATGGAGATGTCACCTGTGAGTCACTTAAAGAGGCTCTGTCACCAGATTTTGCAACCCCTATCTGCTATTGCAGCAGATAGGCGCTGCAATGTAGATTACAGTAACGTTTTTATTTTTAAAAAATGAGCATTTTTGGCCAAGTTATGACCATTTATGTATTTATGCAAATGAGGCTTGCAAAAGTACAACTGGGCGTGTTTACAGTAAAAGTACAACTGGGCGTGTATTATGTGTGTACATCGGGGAGTTTTTACTTCTTTTACTAGCTGGGCGTTAGGAATGGGAGTGTATGATGCTGACGAATCAGCATCATCCACTTCTGTTCGTTAACCCCCAGCTTCTGGCAGTGCAGACACACAGCGTGTTCTTGAAAGATCACGCTGTGACGTCACTCACTTCCTGCCCCAGGTCCTGCATCGTGTCGGCCACATCGGCACCAGAGGCTACAGTTGATTCTGCAGCAGCATCAGCGTTTGCAGGTAAGTAGCTACATCGACTTACCTGCAAACGCCGATGCTGCTGCAGAATCAACTGTAGCCTCTGGTGCCGATGTGTCCTCGCTCGTCCGACACGATGCAGGACCTGGGGCAGGAAGTGAGTGACGTCACAGCGTGATCTTTCGAGAACACGCTGTGTGTCTGCACTGCCAGAAGCTGGGCGTTGTGAAGAGAAGTGGATGATACTTCTATACACAACGCCCAGCTTGTAAAAGAAGTAAACACGCCCAGATGTAACACACATAATACACGCCCAGTTGGACTTTTGCAAGCCTCATTTGCATAAATACAAAAATGGTCATAACTTGGCCAAAAATGCTCGTTTTTTTAAAATAAAAACGTTACTGTAATCTACATTGCAGCGCCGATCTGCTGCAATAGCAGATAGGGGTTGCAAAATCTGGTGACAGAGCCACTTTAATGTAAATGTTTATTCTGCCTCTAATCTGTACTGTAGTCATTGTATGATCTGCAGCGAGATAATGGGTGGTATGATTTTTGTGAGGCTGCCAGTGATGTAGAACAGCCATGGGGATGTCAATCAAGATCTATGGGGGCGCCATTTAAATTTTTGTCTCAGGCAGCAGAAAAGCTAGAATTGGCCCTGGCAAAAGGATACACTTTTGCCATATCCTGGGTTAATCGAGCATTTGGCATATGTGTTGGGTGTTTTCCTGGCGCATTTGCCTAACATAGGGCTCGAACACGTAAAAAGAGACTTGGCACCAAAAGGGTAACTTGGGCAAGAAAAAAAATGCTCCACACAAACACGAGTGAGCAAACAGATGCAGGGATTTCATACATACCACACAAGTGTATATTGGCACGTGTTTACAAAATCTAAAACTGCTGATTTACAACCGATATTGAAAGCACAAATTTAATGAAAGCACATTAAAGGAGACAAACTTATTGTATCAAAAAAACAATATCTTTTTTGTAGAAAGTATACACATGAGCATAATAGAAATATGCCATAACAAAAAGCTTACACTTATAAGCACCTTAAAATCATTTGAAGTGAAGCGATGGGCAAAAACAAGTTTCATGGACCTCTACATCTCCCCAAAGTTTTACTTACCTGAATGCTGTAATTTTGGATATCTGAGGATATCCTCAGGCAGCTGAAGCCTGTGCTGATCCTGACAATATGAGAACTGCATTAGCATGAGCCGCTTAACAAATGGTCCAACTGCTGACCACGGCAGGCAAAAATGGGTCCATGAAAAGGAACTGGTAAATAACTGGATCACGGAGTCGTGGAGGAGCCTGATTAAACACAAAAGGTGATGAAGATTGGTTTTCATGCTGCAGTATTGAGGCATCGTTTGCTGCAAAATTGTGGCAAAAAAAATAATTAAAAATGCAGCAGTACCGCAGATTGAAAACTCAGTCTGAATGAGATGTTACTCATCATCTTACTTGTTAGGGGGCAGAGATACTCTCACTGCCCGTTAGCCTTAGTTCACATGTGGCAGATTTGTTGAAGAAATTTCTGCGACTGACCCATTCACCTGAACAGGGTTTGCATTAATCCATGCTGCAGTTTTTGCTGTGTTTTTACCTTGCCTTCCAGATTTTTGGGGGGCACCAGTATGGGGCTGCATGGTCATCTGGCTAGCAGGATAGCACTCTTCAGCTTTCAAATGAGCCCAATTAGAGCATCTAGCCAAAATGTGAGACTCATGTGGTTGGCTAGAACACTCCATCCATACAAGGACACAATTCATGTCCGTAGCAGGGGAGGGGTTAAGGCCAGGTTCACATAATGCATTGTACTTTTTATTTTTTTGATAAAATGTGAGATTTTTGGATCTAGAATATCAGTTACTGTAAACTTTTCCTGTCAGTATTTTTCCCCATTTAGAAAAGTAACCATGGTAACTCCATATAGCAGAAGATGATAGCTGAACGTAAATAGGCTAGGGTGCAGTATAAATTTATCTATGCTTAAAAAAATGACATATGTTGGTATAGCAAGTTAAAGTACACAAACATGTTTCTATAGGGGACAGGTTTGCTAAAAGTATGTCCTTTAGACATTTGTTTGACAGGTTTTATGTCAATGCATGATTTTTTTCTTTCTGCACAGATTAGCATATACATCTGGTGGAAAGAACCCTCACCTGTATACTTTAAACACTTTGTAAATAGAGCCTTATTTATTGTCCTGGTCCTGGCTAATTTTTTAAATACCAAATAAATCCCCTACCCCTAGACCTACAGTGTTCCTTTTAGAATTTATATGCCGTTTTCTTAATCTTGTCCTTGGCTGAATTCACACTGTCATATTGGTTGGTGTTAACTTCATGTTTTATAAAAAAAAAAAAAAGAACCAGATCTCATAAGAGGAAAGCAGCGGTCACTGCAGAGATAATATAGCCTTACATGGTAGCCAATAAAATAATTGTCTGTCCATGTAACACAAGAGCGGGCTGAGTCTGCCAGAGCTGTGTTGAGCTTAAAAATAATGCACATGTTGTCCAGAATTCCCTAGTTTGCCCAGATAAATACTTCCTGCTAAGCAGAGTGACCCGCTGACATTGGCCTCCATTACAGAACCATAGACAACTTCCTCATGTTCCCTCTGCTGGCAGCTTTTGGCTAAACTAGTAATGTCTTACTCATCCACAGTCCCCCAAAAAAAGTCACCAGAAAGAGATAAAGGAGCAGGAACACCCCACCCCCAAAAATATAATGGCCGGCTGCGCTTCTACCTGCTCTCTTCCCTTCCTTACATGAGTGTTCCTCTCTTTTTAAAACAAGCAAAGAGGGAGCTTCAGGGCTGGAGTTGCGTTGAGGAGCCAAGCCTGCAGGTACAGCAAGCAGACAGGCCACATGATGCCGAGCGCCGACAGCTAGACCCGGCGCAGTGCTACAGTGGGAGGCGCTTTTTCCTGGCCTGAGCGTTCCTCTCTTGCCGAAGAAAACACGGAGGGAGCTTCAGGTCAGGCAAGGGAGGAGCTGCAGCGTTCTGCAGCTGAGCTTGTATTACTTAGGACAGGTAAAGGGTACAAAATTGAACAATACTTCACCTGTAAGTTGAATATGTTGTATTGGAATGTCCATGTGGATTGTTATACGTAGCAGAGACTACCCAAAAGTGTAGGAATTGGATCAATCAACATAAAATACAACATATGTAATAAAAAAATTGGACCTAAGTGTTCTAATAATAATCTTTATATGGCGCCAACATATTCCGCAGCACTTTACAATTCAGTGGGTACATTGTACAGACAATATCAGACATTACATATTGACAAAATTAATTTACAATTTAAACAAGAGGAGTGTGGACTCTGCTCACAAGAGCTTGAAAAGTGAAGATAAAATACAATTATTATAGAAAATGGAGCTACGTTGGATTTATGAACTGGATACTTTGGAACCTAAAGATTTTAATTGTGAGCTTAAGATAGCATTATTTTGAACCCCCTGCTTGAAGTATACATACCAGTCTGTGTACGTAAAAATAGAAGATAGGTGCTTTTAATTATATGTAAAGAAAGTGCCCAATCTTCACGTTTGTGCTTTCTTTTGTGATTATTATAGTTTATAGTTTGTATATTTTCAGATTGAACTAGACCGGAAAAACATGACAAGTTGTGAAGATGGAACTCCCTGATCTATATATTTGCCTATATGTATTTTACATATTGTTCGGATTTGTTATTCTCTTGTCATTCTGCCATTCCGCAAATAGGCCTCTGTGCCTCATGGCACATGGGCCTTGTATACCTCTGATGAAATGCTCTAATGTTATTTGAAGAGCCTAAGTTGCATGGAGACACTTGTCAGGGGCGTAGCTAGGGGGGGCAGGCGGGGCATGTGCCCCGGGCGCAACTTAGAGGGGGGCACCAACGATCAGTGTCGGCGGCCTGCCTTCTAGGTGAGCTTCTGGCCTCAGGCGCAGGGCACAGCAGCTAAGAACTGCCGCCCAACTGTAACAGCAGCTGTAGTCTGTGCTGCTAACAAATCTCCCGCTCCAGCCCCCTCCCTACTCTTTACACCTCTCCTCGGGCTGCTTCTGTTATCATTCGGGACTTGAATGAGGGGAGATGGTCTGCGGCACTATGTCGGGCCATCAAGCTGCAGAACTCCCTTCACAATGATCCTACATAAAAGGTAAGTGCATGTGTGCTCACAATGTCTACTTTATATGTGCATATTTGTGATGTGTACGTGTGTGTGTGTATATAGTTTGTGATGTGTACATATATTGTGTGTGATGTGTACAAGTATGTATATATAGTGTGTGATGTGTACATGTGTGTATATATAGTGTGTGATGTGTACATATAGTGTGTGATGTTTTCATGTGTGTATATATATAGCAACTAGCAACATATATAGCAACTAGCAGAAATTCTGCTGTGGAAAAACAGCACCAATTCAGGCTACTTTCCTCAGCAGGAATTGACATGTGGCAGTACGAAAAATACGTACCGCAGGTCAATTACTGGTCAGAAATTTTACTCAGCGTGTGGATGGGATTTTAAAGGGAACCTGTCACCAGCATTTCACCTATTAAACCAGCAATACCAGGTTGTAGTGGGTGAAAAATAATTTCTATATAACCTATAATTGTCTTCTTAGCCGGCTCTGTAGCTTTAGTATTCAGTTTTTAGTGTTCCCACACCGTATGCTAATGAGCATAAAATAGTAATATCTTCGTTTGAAAAGAGTCATATTTACGTTCCTCAAGTCTTTCCGAGTTTACCCCGCCTCCTTACTTTTGATTGACAGCTCCTCACCTTCCCCCAGCACACAAAATACTGCGCCTGTGCATTGATGTCCTCTACTGGTGTGTGCGCACAAAGGGACACCGGAATATTACGATAAAAGGCGCAAAATGTTTGCAGACCGATATTTACAGTCAGAGGAGGAGTTTAGGAGAGGGGATAACGGCAATGAACTTGTGATAGCAGCGGCCAGTGAGGGATAAGTAAAGTTCAATAGGTGAAATGCTGGTGACGGGTTCCCTTTAAGTATCACCCACTTTGCTGCTACTGTATTTTGCTGCGTATGTAAATACGCAGCAATTCTGTTACGTGTGAACAATACCAAATGCAGTAGCAACAAAATGGGTGAGATTTTAACAAATCTCACCCACACGATAAGCGGAAAAAAGGCTCAGTAATTGACCTGCGGTCCGTTTTTATAATTAGCAGCATGTTAACTGTATTTGTGTAAATGCTGCTTATTTGTTTCGGGTTTTCCCCATTTAATTCAAAGGGGGAAGTAAAACTCACAACAAATAGCAGATGTGTTTTTTTGCGACGGAAATGCAGCGATTCTGCTACAAAAAACGCAACTCAGGAAAAATTTTAGTGTTATACTTACCTAAAATTCTGTTTCTTTTTCCGGGCCGGCCTCCTGGGACGACGTTTCATCCCATGTGAGCGCTGCAGTCAATCGCAGGATGCAGCGGTCACATGGGATGAAACATCATCCCAGGGCTGCAGGAGGGAAGCGTCACCATGGTAAGTATCCATTTTTTTCTCTGCTCATTTTTCCGCAGCGGCCATTCCTGGCCAAAAAACTGCACCACAGGGCAGTGTTTTACACAGCGTATCTGCCCTGTGTGAACATACCCGTACAGTATATACATATAGTAGCTGCTGTCTTACAACGATACAGCTGCAAACCACATCAACATGCTGCATTCCCACGAGTCAGCGCAGTTTTCAAATGATTGTTACTGTCCATGGAGTTTTTTGCAGACATTATCATTTAAAAACTGCACCGACGTTTGGTAAAACTGCATGTGCTGCGTGTTGTACAGGACAATGGTTGTTACGATCTGATTGTTTGCAGTAAAGGTTATGTACACCTTTGAAAGGGATTTATTTTTTTTATTTTTTTAAATGTCTGTGTTTTGTGCAACTTTATAATTAGTTTTTATTAAAAAATCTTTTTTACTTTTTGAGATACAGCTGCTCTGTATCCTGTATACAGAGCAGCTGTATCTTACGCTGAATCCTGAACACGTCAGGTCTGTGGGACTGATGGGTTCAGTGTCAGCGGGTCCTGTTTGTTTTTCTGACACGCTGGATCCACCTGTAATACATCACATCTAAGTTAGATGTGATAGATTACAAGTGGATACAGTAGACTACTCTATTGATACCGCCAATAAAACGGAAACCTTGTGAAACAGAGACAAACAGAAACCATTAGCAACGGAAGCGTTACCATTGACATGGTAACGGAAAGCTATGGTTTCCGTTCGTGGGTTCCCCTGACGGAAAGGTCCGACGGAACCCATGAACGGAAACCACGACACAGGTGAGAACGAAGCCTAACTATTACTGTATGATCTTTACAGATGGTGGAGGGTACTATTTTTTAGGGTATAAGCAACTCCCAGTATATGATTAGGATTTTAAATGGGTCATACTGGAAGCTGCTAACCTGACTTTGCAAATGATCCCTGTACTGAAATGTATTTGTACTGGTGCTGTATATATGTAATGAGCTTTGTTCTGGTGCTGCATATATGTAATGAGCTTGGTTCTGGTGCTGTGTATAGAACTATATTGCTTGTAAAATGTACAAAATGTTTTTACGCTCGAGTTACATTAAAAAAATGTGAAAAAGAAATGACACGTCATTGATTGGTAGAGAAAACAAACATGGCGTGGGGGAAGGAGCTGTCGGGAAAGGGATGGGGGGGGGGCGCCAAATTGAATCTTTGCCCCGAGTGCTGGAGAACCTAGTTACGCCTCTGCACTTGCAGGCGTAAATTAATTTGTATTCTTTCTTAAAAAAAGTTGATTTTGGTAGTACAGTAGCTGTTTGAGGTATGACATGTATAGCTTTTTGCACTTTTTTTTTAATTTGGAATTCTACACGATGCATCCTTTCCAGCTGCCATTTTGTAAGGTTACATTGACCTTTAATAGTGAATTCGCTATTTTGCTGGATGTCACTGGAAACAGTCAGCAGGCTTGTCATCAGGTACACTATAAACAGCCCAGCTGAGCTCCCACAATGCAGGGGGACAAGCTAGTATCCTTTGTCAGGCCACAGTTCAGTACCTGGAATAAAGATGCTTCCCAGAATAGAAATCACTAAAGAAAACCCTGAACGAGCAGAGCATGCTGGGAGACTTTGCACACCGTAATCTTTTATTTTACAAAAAAAAAACGTAAAACTGGGTAAGACTATTGTAATGGTCTGGTTTCTCACCTTTTACAAATTACGTAGGATTTGTGGGTACATTCACTTTGCCATTTATATTAAGGTTTGTACCAAATTGATGTTTGATTGAAATCAAATGTCAATTGAATGAAAATAGAAGACATATATGAGTAGATAATAGGCGTAGACTGCACATATTTTGAATTTTAATTCGAAAGCGCTTTTGTGATTAAAAGGTTCTGCTCGGGTCACCTTTTTAGTTAGACACTTGCACTTTTGTGTACGTTTTTGTTTTTTTAAAACAGTTTGCTAGCAACTAGTGAAATCCAACAGAACATATGCACCCAACTGTATATTTGGGCGCATATTCTGCTGCGAAAATCAGCCGACAGCTGTGACCGCTGCAACATATCACAGGAGGCCGCTTGTACTCAGACCAGTAAGTAAGGTTGTTTTTATTTTATATATATATATATATATATATATATATATATATATATATACACACATATATACATACACACACACACACACACACACACACACACATACATATATACATATACACAGTGAATGATCCCTTGCTGATTTTGTAAGTTTGCCCACTGTCAAAGACATGAACAGTCTAGAATTTTTAGGCTAGGTTAATTTTACCAGTGAGAGATAGATTATATATATTAAAAAAATTAAAAAAAACAGAAAATCACATTGTCAAAATTATATATATTTATTTGCATTGTGCACAGAGAAATAAGTATTTGATCCCTTTGGCAAACAAGACTTAATACTTGGTGGCAAAACCCTTGTTGGCAAGCACAGCAGTCAGACATTTTTTGTAGTTGATGATGAGGTTTGCACACATGTTAGATGGAATTTTGGCCCACTCCTCTTTACAGATCATCTGTAAATCATTAAGATTTCGAGGCTGTCGCTTGGCAACTCAGATCTTCAGCTCCCTCCATAAGTTTTCGATGGGATTAAAGGAACAGTGTTACCACAATTTTTTTTTAAATATGTTAAAGATGTTAGTGCTTTATTAAAAACGTTTGGATTAATTTGTGTGTTTGTGTGTTACTTTTTCTTATTTTTACACTTTTTCTTCCCTATGGGGGCTGCCATTTTTTTTTCCATTTCTGTATGTGTCGATTAACGACACATACAGACATGGAATACGGCAGCTCCAGTCCCATAGGGACTGCGAACGGGGCCGTTCCATCCACTTCTGTGTACGCCGTCTGTGTGGGAACGGCGCATGCGCCGCTCCCACACAGTCCAATTTGAAATGCGCGCCGTCCGGCGCCATTTTCCTGTGGACCGGAAGTCGCGGCCGGACAGTAAGATTACTACTTCCGGTCGCGGCTTCCGGACTTGTGCACTTGGACCAGCGGCAGCAGACGGAGCGGACGGGCCGGAGGGAGCCGCGGCGGCAGGAGCAGGTAAGAGATTTCTATGTATGTTCGTGTTTGTGTGTGTTTACTACTGTATGTAAACCTACTACACTGTGTGTTAGCTCAAAAAATTTTGACACACAGTGTAGGAGGTTAGACCGTTCAATCCCCTCGTTTATCCCGACACTAGCCAGGATAAAGGAGGGGGGGATGCTGAGAGCTCACTAGAGCGAGGGCTTTTTACCCAATTTTGCAGCATAAAGCAATGTGGTTGCTTTACCACATGCAATGCTGCAATTTTGGGAATGGCTCCATCTAGTGACCAGCAATGGGAAATATTATAAATTAGAATCCAATTTAATCCAATTTATAATATTTCCTGACTCGTGAAAAAAAAAAAAAATTTGAACAATGTTTAATCACCTATACACTAATTGTTTAACTAAAAAAAAATAATCATGTTTTGCTGGCAACACATTCCCTTTAAGGTCTGGAGACTGGCTAGGCCACTCCATGACCTTAATGTGCTTCTTTTTGAGCCACTCCTTTGTTGCCTTGGCTGTATGTTTCGGGTCATTTTCGTGCTGGAAGACCCAGCCACGAGCCATTTTTAGTGTCCTGGTGGAGGGAAGGAGGTTGTCACTCAGGATTTGACGGTACATGGCTCCATCCATTCTCCCATTGATGCGGTGAAGTAGTCCTGTGCCCTTAGCAGAGAAACACCCCCAAAACATAATGTTTCCACCTCCATGCTTGACAGTGGGGACAGTGTTCTTTGGGTCATAGGCAGCATTTCTCTTCCTCCAAACACGGCGAGTTGAGTTAATGCCAAAGAGCTAAATTTTAGTCTCATCTGACCACAGCACCTTCTCCTAATCACTCTCAGAATCATCCAGATGTTCATTTGCAAACTTCAGACGGGCCTGTACATGTGCCTTCTTGAGCAGGGGACCTGCGGGCACTGCAGGATTTTAATCCATTATGGCGTAATGTGTTACCAATGGTTTTCTTGGTGACTGTGGTCCCAGCTGCCTTGAGATCATTAACAAGTTCCCCCCGTGTAGTTTTCGGCTGAGCTCCCACCTTCCTCAGGATCAAGGATACCCCACGAGGTGAGATTTTGCATGGAGCCCCAGATCGATGTCGATTGACAGTCATTTTGTATGTCTTCCATTTTCTTACTATTGCACCAACAGTTGTCTCCTTCTCACCCAGCGTCTTACTTATGGTTTTGTAGCCCATTCCAGCCTTGTGCAGGTCTATGATCTTGTCCCTGACATCCTTAGAAAGCTCTTTGGTCTTGCCCATGTTGTAGAGGTTAGAGTCAGACTGATTAATTGAGTCTGTGGACAGGAGTCTATTATACAGGTGACAATTTAAGACAGCTGTCTTTAATGCAGGCACCAAGTTGATTTGGAGCGTGTAACTGGTCTGGAGGAGGCTGAACTCTTAATGGTTGGTAGGGGATCAAATACATATTTCTCTGTGCACAATGCAAATAAATATATATAATTTTGACTATGTAATTTTCTGTTTTTTTTTTAAATAAAATCTCTCACTGGTAAAATTAACCTAGCCTAAAAATTCTAGACTGTTCATGTCTTTGACAGTGGGCAAACTTACAAAATCAGCAAGGGATCAAATACTTATTTCCTTCACTGTATGTGTATATATATATATTCCTATTTTATTTATTTTAAACTTGCAGAATGTTCTGCAAGTTCTCAGCAAAGTCGGTAACAATTGGCATTTGTTGCGGACTTAGACTTCCCCCACAGAACTCAATGGCAAAATCCTGCAACAAATGTGCTGCAATTCCGCAACATAAATTGAGATGCTGCGGATTTGTAATCAGCCCCGAAGGTCAATTTATGCACGTATTCTGTGCAGAATTTTTTTCAGAAGCGTGTAGATTAAATTTGATCAAATCAAGTCTAGGATTCCACATGGCGTTTTTACCATGGATCTCTGTGGTTTTCTTCTGTGCGGCTAAGCAGATTAAGCACATTGAAACCATGTGCTTCACCTGTAATAGCCGCAGAGCTAAGGACCCCATCACAAAAATGGTGGCGAGTCATGGTAAAACACATGCAGTTTAACAAAAATGCCACCTGGAATCCCAGTCTTAAGCCTTAGATGTCTAGTTTGCTCACTACACCTAGTTCCGAAGGGCTCCGTAATTCTGCGCCACCCAAGTGTAATTACCTCACACCTTCATATATGCAGTATTTACAAAGAATCCCTTTGTAATCATGTCGGTTAATGAAAAACCGATTTCCGGTAAGTAATCAATCTTTTACCCTTTCACCTATGACCGCACCACTTGCGATGTACAATAGAAATCAATATTTAGGGTGGGACCCCACTTGTACCACCTCTCTACCAAAGGCCAAGACAGAGGCTGTATGTAGTTGTAATCTGTAATGCTTGAGGAAGGTGAGGAGAGATCCATGTAGCAGCCTTGCATATCTGATCTAAGGATGCCTCTGCAGGGGGGCGTGGCTAGCAGGCAAGATGGCCGGACGCATCTGAGCTGCTCTCCAGGGGACCGCTGCATATCCTGCTGTAATCCTGAGCTGACGGCATGCTCTGGTGAAATTGAGTGACCGGAACCAGACCACTATACCCCTGACTATACCCGGGCCGACTTTGAAGCGTCTACCCGCTTCCAGCACTGAGCACTCACCGAGTGAAGTACAGGCCGCATGCAGCTGCGGCCTAGCTGTCCCCACTGAGCGCTACCTCCAACAGGGAAACTCTGCAACACATTGCTCGCATCCTGCCCGCGTGTAGCGACGGAAGCCTTGAACCGAGACATCACAGCAGGAGCTGTCGCTGCAACAGGTACCGGACACCCACCCTTCAGGGACTTACCCATTATTAAGTGCGTGGCATAGCACATCGCGACGGGACCTTGAGGACGGAGGTGGGGCGCAGAGGGGTGAAAGACGAGGCCTAGATCCTGAGTAATCTTGTCCAACACTGGCCTACTTCGACCCAGTGATCCTCAATAATAGTAACAGGAGGAATAACCAGGAAATTATATTAAGTCCTAACACCATTGTCATTTGGGCCTTCCTAAACTAACAAGGAGTGTACGATAGGCCTACCTTGCCTGTCTCATCCTCAGCTGCGCAGATCCTTTACACTTTGGAGCTTCATTCGTTACCCTGCTATTCTACAAGAGCACCGTGATAATTTATCACTAGTTGCTTACTTCTTCAATAAACAACATGCACAGATCTAAACTTCAACCCGCTATGGATAAGCTGAAAGAATATGCTCATACAGACAACGACGACACTACCTCCACTCCTCGTGCAACACGTTCTGCACAGGGCAGGACGCGAGATGGCGACTCCCACTCACGGGATAACACTGAACCGGAGACGGATCCTGAACCTACTTTACGTCAAGTATCGGCTCAATTGCTGGCGGCCATAAACACCTGTAAGCCCTCATTGACAGGTAAAATTGATGAAATAAAGAGCGACGTCACCTTATTACGACAAGATATGCAAAACCTGCGGGGTCGCATTGGAGAAATAGAAGACAGTCTCCCGGACGGAGGATAAGATTCGTCCAATGATAGCTACACTCTCCTCCGCCACTCGGAAGTTGGAAGCTGAGCACTCCAAAATGGACTATCTAGAAAATAGAATGCGTCGCAACAACCTGCGCATTATAGGTCTTCCTGAGAAAACAGAGGGGCAAACCCCGGAATCCTTCGTTGAAACATGGCTTAAAACCACCTTGGGAGACACGTCATTCTCATCATGCTTTATTGTGGAAAGAGCACACCGAGTCCAAGCCAAACCTCCTCCTCCGGGCGCAAGTCCTCGACCATTTTTGGCTAGACTGCTGAATTACAGGGACCGGGATACGGCTCTCCGCCTTGCTCGTCAGAAGGGACCGTTAAAGCACAACAACTCAACCGTTTCTATATTTCCTGATTTTTCCGCTGAGTTGCAGAAGCAACGTGCCACCTTTATTGAAGCAAAGAGGAAATTTCGTGATAGTGGTATTCCTTACTCGATGTCTTATCCAGCTCGTCTCCGAATTGTGGCTGACGGAAAAGTGATCTTCCTGCATACGCAAAGAGAAGCAACTGAATGGCTCCAGATGCATCCGCCTCAACCTTGATAAGGACGCTGGGTGATGTACTGCATATATGAGGGTATTGCGGGATGTATTAATATTAATTTTACAATTGAATCTCCTCCTTACTAGGAGAATAAGAATACAGGAGAAATATTTTTATATAGATGGCTGAGAGTCATCTATCTCAAAATACAGTGACACATTAAAGCCCTTCTGTATAACACACATCACGAGTTACAGAACACTTAGGCCGACATTCATTACTTTTATATTAAGGTCTCACGGTTACTCTCACCGAATATGCTCTGTCACATGTCTGACAATATCATGGTCAGACATTCACCATTTACCTTAAATTCAACCCTGATGCAACACCTTCTTAGGGTTCTTATGCTTTTGTTCCTCAGTAATACCCTGATATGGTATTATGTTCTAATGTTATTAGCCTATGTCGCAAGTCAACTTAATGTCTCTTATGGTCAGTTTAATGTTCTTTATATATACACTTACTGTTTCTATTGGTTTTCATGGCTCAAACCTTAAAATGTATATCGTGGAATGTCCGTGGTCTGGGAACTCCCCATAAACGTGCATCAGTGTTCTCCCACTTGAGGCGATCCAACCCCCATGTCATTGGCTTACAAGAGACCCACCTCACCTCCGAAAAATGGGATTATTTACGGAAACCCTGGATTCAATGGTCCTGCCACTCATACCATACCTCTTACTCCAGGGGGGTATCAATCATTATACATAGATCAATACGATGGAACCCCATTCAGACACGTAGAGACCCTGAGGGAAGATTTGTTTTTGTATATGCGGAGATAGATACCAAACCTTATGTGCTTATATGTCTTTACAACCCACCGCAGGCGAATCTGTACGTAATTCAAGCGGCTATTACCTTTGCACATCAATTCCCGACCTCCTTTATACTATGTATGGGAGATTTCAACCAGGTTATGCACTTATCTCTAGATAGATTTGGAGCTTCCCCATCCCCGTCCACCCCTAATCCTACTCCTTTATGTCGGCTGATGGACAGTGTGGGGTGGATCGACCTCTGGAGAATTCACCACCAGGGAGAGGTGGAATACACTTGTCATTCTACAGGACGACACACATTATCTAGGATAGATTATTGTTTTGGTTCCCCTAATGTATCCATTTACGTCTCTCAGATTACACATGATATTAGGGGTATATCTGACCATAGCCCAATATTACTCCATTTAACATTTCCAGACAGATGTATACTGACCAACTGGAAGTTCCATCCCTTCTGGTTAAAACTCATTGATTCGTCGGATCGCATACCAGATCAGATTGATCAATTTTAACAAATCAATTATTCGTCACTCACACATACATTACGCTGGGACTCGTTCAAGGCATACCTCAGAGGTTGTTTGAGATCGTCCATATCATATATTAAGAAAACCTCGGCTCGGGTGGAGAGGGAGTTGGAGGAACAGGTCCTGGCAGTTGAAACACAATATGTTGCGGACCCCACTGATACTCACAAAATGGCCTGGTTGAGTCTGACTCAACTATATAAGAGACAGCTTTATCTTAAATCTAAACGCAAACTATTTTTTACTAAACAATATTATTTCGAAATGGGGAACCAATCTAGTCAACTACTGGCCCATCTTGTTAAACAAGCTAATGGGACTAACTCAGTGTTGGGAATTCGAGACTCTGGCGGATCGGTTATTACGGAAGCTGAGCGTATTACATCTCGATTTAAAGAATTCTATACTGAGTTGTACAGTTCCTCCACTTCTCACTCTATAGCTGATAGTTTAGAATACCTAAATGATCTCACATTCCCAACTCTGTCACCTGAACAGCAATCTATGTTAGATGCCCCCTTTACACTCGAGGAAATACAAGAGGCCATCAGTGATATGGCCATCAACAAATCCCCTGGACCGGATGGCCTTCCAATTGAAATCTACAATAGATACATCGATAACATAGCCCCATTTTTACTAGAAACCCTTAGTCAGGCGTCCCAACTACACGCGCTCCCTCCCACGTTCTATGACGCTACTATTATAGTTCTTTTAAAACTAGGTAAAGAACCTCTTGATTGTGGTTCATATCGACCTACAGTGAAGGAAATAAGTATTTGATCCCTTGCTGATTTTGTAAGTTTGCCCACTGTCAAAGTCATGAACAGTCTAGAATTTTTAGGCTAGGTTAATTTTACCAGTGAGAGATAGATATAAAAAAAAAAAAAGAAAATCACATTTAAATCAAAATTATATATATTTATTTGCATTGTGCACAGAGAAATAAGTATTTGATCCCCTACCAACCATTGAGAGTTCAGCTTCCTCCAGACCAGTTACACGCTCCAAATCAACTTGGTGCCTGCATTAAAGACAGCTGTCTTAAATGGTCACCTGTATAAAAGACTCCTGTCCACAGACTCAATTAATCAATCAGTCTGACTAACCTCTACAACATGGGCAAGACCAAAGAGCTTTCTAAGGATGTCAGGGACAAGATCATAGACCTGCACAAGGCTGGAATGGGCTACAAAACCATAAGTAAGACGCTGGGTGAGAAGGAGACAACTGTTGGTGCAATAGTAAGAAAATGGAAGACATACAAAATGACTGTCAATCGACATCGATCTGAGGCTCCATGCAAAATCTCACCTCGTGGGGTATCCTTGATCCTGAGGAAGGTGAGAGCTCAGCCGAAAACTACACGGGGGAACTTGTTAATGATCTCAAGGCAGCTGGGACCACAGTTACCAAGAAAACCATTGGTAACACATTACGCCTTAATGGATTAAAATCCTGCAGTGCCCGCAAGGTCCCACTGCTCAAGAAGGCACATGTACAGGCCCGTCTGAAGTTTGCAAATGAACATCTGGATGATTCTGAGATTGATTGGGAGAAGGTGCTGTGGTCAGATGAGACTAAAATGGAGCTCTTTGGCATTAATTCAACTCGCCGTGTTTGGAGGAAGAGAAATGCTGCCTATGACCCAAAGAACACCGTCCCCACTGTCAAGCATGGAGGTGGAAACATTATGTTTTGGGGGTGTTTCTCTGCTAAGGGCACTGGACTACTTCACCGCATCAATGGGAGAATGGATGGAGCCATGTACCGTCAAATCCTGAGTGACAACCTCCTTCCCTCCACCAGGACATTAAAAATGGCTCGTGGCTGGGTCTTCCAGCACGACAGTGACCCGAAACATACAGCCAAGGCAACAAAGGAGTGGCTCAAAAAGAAGCACATTAAGGTCATGGAGTGGCCTAGCCAGTCTCCAGACCTTAATCCCATCGAAAACTTATGGAGGGAGCTGAAGATCCGAGTTGCCAAGCGACAGCCTCGAAATCTTAATGATTTACAGATGATCTGCAAAGAGGAGTGGTCCAAAATTCCATCTAACATGTGTGCAAACCTCATCATCAACTACAAAAAACGTCTGACTGTTGTGCTTGCCAACAAGGGTTTTGCCACCAAGTATTAAGTCTTGTTTGCCAAAGGGATCAAATACTTATTTCTCTGTGCACAATGAAAATAAATATATATCATTTTGACAATGTGATTTTCTGTTTTTTTTTTTAAATATAATCTCTCACTGGTCAAATTAACCTAGCCTAAAAATTCTAGACTGTTCATGTCTTTGACAGTGGGCAAGCTTACAAAATCAGCAAGGGATCAAATACTTATTTCCTTCACTGTATATCGTTAGTCAATGTAGACTATAAAATACTGACAAAATTATTAGCTAAAAGACTAAATGGTGTTATCCTTTCCATCATACATGCAGATCAAACTGGATTTATGCCAGGGAAATCTACTAGTATCAATATTAGGAAGGTACAGGCCATTACACAATTGGGTAGGGCACACGACATGCAATGGGCAATTGCCTCTTTAGATACCATGAAGGCTTTTGACTCGGTAGAATGGCCGTTTTTATGGGCCTGTCTGGAACGCTTTGGCTTCGGTCCTCAATTTCGTCAATGGGTCGAGTTAATATATAAATCCCCTAGGGCTAATGTGGTGGTTAATAACGTCCCTTCTCTCCCTTTTTAGAGGTACCCGACAGGGATGCCCCCTATCACCCGCTCTGTTTGCCATTGCCATAGAGGCACTGGCGATTAGGCTTCGAGCCTCCCCGGACCTTACTGGTATAAGCTGGAGGGGTAGAACTTCTGTGGTAGGCCTATACGCAGACGACATGGTCCTTTTTTTGGATAAGCCTAACTCCTCATTCCATGTGGCAGCAAGGCTACTTGACAAATTTTTACAGTATTCAGGACTGAAGGTTAACTGGCAGAAATCGTCCATTTTATATACAGCTAGACACCCGACCCGTCTATGTCACAATATGGCCTTGAAACCGTCTCTAGATTTAAATATTTGGGCATAACTATAGTACAGGATCATAACCAGACCCGAGATACATCATTAACCCCATTGTTAAATAAGGTTGGAGGAAAATTTAAGACATGGTCTAAATTACCGTTATCTGTGGCGGGTCGTATTAATTTAGTCAAGATGGTGATTCAGCCTCAATGTAATTATACATTGCAACATATGCCTGTTGTAGTCCCTATAGCGTTCTTTAAATCCCTTAACACCTTAATAATACAATTTATATGGGGCTCCTCCAGGTCTAAACTCAATTTGGCCACATTGCAACGACCAAAAATTGAAGGGGGAATGGCCTTGACGGATTTTTACTTGTACTACCTGGCGGGTCAACTTCGCAATATCCGGGACTGGGTAGGAGATACACCTCTGTCTGACACAGATTATTACTTAGCCTCCCTGGTTACGGGACGTAGCCTGATCAGTTTTCTGGAATACCCTAAGTTTACTCCCCATGCTGAACTACTTCCTATGCATGATCTGGCACTGGCAGTTTGGCGTGCATCCAAAAAATTACTTACCTACACTGATACAGTTCCAGAGATTCCTCTGTGGCATAATCCTACATTACCACATATCCAATTATTGAAGGATACACAGAGGTGGCAAGATATGGGCATCGCTCGTTTGGGAGATATGTATGATAATGGTTTGATACTTACATTCCTACAGGTCAAAGAAACACATCAAGCTCCAGACTTACAATGGTTTAAATATCTGCAGTTACGGCATGCTATACAGACTCAATTCCCACCTCATTCCTCATTTATATCCACATACCCTCTTATTGGCATACTAAAATCACAAGGTCCTAAGGGTCTTATTTCGGCTCTATATACCCATCTGATTCTAGCTAAAATCAATTCTGCTCCACTTCCGGTTCTAACTAAATGGAAATCGCAGATACCAGACCTTTCTTCGGAAGATCTGACAAACATCTTACACTCACACTTAACAGTATCCCCGGCTATAAATAATAAACTTATTCAGTTATATATCATACACCAAGCTTATCTCACCCCGGTTAGATTACACCGTATGGGCAGACTACCCACTTCAGCATGTCATAGATGTGGGCAACTAGAAGCAGATTTTTGGCACCTCATGTGGGAATGTTCATTCATATCGATATTTTGGACAAATGTTTATGACGTTATTACTCCATTATTGCCTAGCCCTCTATTGTTCTCCCCGAAAATAGCTTTATTGGGACTCATAGACGAAGAACACTGGACACATCACACTGGTATTTTTATAAAAGAAATTGTATTTCTAGCTAGGAAGACAATAGCTATACATTGGATGGCAGACACAGCTCCATCAATAGCCTCGTGGAAATCGCTGGTTGATACTGTTGTTACTTATGAACAACTGGTATATTCCCACAGGGGCTGTCCAGACAAATTTCAGGGAGTGTGGGGTCAGTGGTTGGATGTCAGCCCTCATATCATGGTGAGATAAATCAACGTCCATTCCCCCAAGTAAGATATGAGATATTGATGAGATATTGATGATGTCTGCGATGTTATGATGCGACATAGGTGACTTGTTTTGTTCTGTTTAACGTTTTCCGTTTACTACATACAAATAAATTAATAACGCTCCTGCATTTCCTTACCTGGTTGGCAATTGGAAGTTCTGTTATCATACTACATGTAAATATGTGTCAATGTTGATATCTTAAGCTGTATATGCAATGTCATTGCTGATACTGTCATGTATTATCCAATTGCTGAAATACTTTGTATGTGATATTTTGAATAAACGAATTAAAAAAAAAAAAAAAAAGATGCCTCTGCTCTCTCAGCCCAGGAAGTGGACACAGCCCTGGTGGAGTGCGCTCCGAAGAACTCTGGAGGCTGGAGATTCTGATTTACATAGGCTAAATGTATGGCCCGTTTAATCCATCTCGCTATAGTGGATCTACTGGCTGCCGAACCCTTGTTGGGACCCTGGAACTGGACAAACAAATTTTCGGAGTTTCCTAAATCTTTAGTGATTCTTAGGTACTCGACTAGGCATCTCCTTACGTCCAGGCAGTTAAACTGTTGTTCCTTCAGATTTTTCAGGGGAATTACAAAAGGAGGGAAGAATAATCTCTTGGTCTAGATGAAACGGTGAGACTTTAGGAAGAAACACCGGTAAGGTTTTAAAGATGACCCTGTTATTTAATGGCTAACAAGAACGTCATTTTGAGTGTCAACATCTTTATGGTTAGAGCCTAGTGGTTCGAACGGTGGGTTTGTCATTGCCTGGAGAACAATATTTAAATCCCATGGAGGAACTGAGGATCTAATCTTGGGTTTAAGTCTAGAGGAGGCGGTCAGGAATCTCCCAAATCAGGAGTGTTTCATAATCTAAAATAAAAGAAGGAACTTAGCGGAAATGTGAACTTTTAAGGTGCTAGGCTTGAGGTTCTAATTTAATCCTGCCTGGAGAAAACCCACTATTCAAATGGGATATCTGGTTTGATTAGAGGATTTAGGTTCACCCTTGCAAAATTTGTAAATGCTTTCCAGGCTCTTAGATATATTTCAGAGGTAAACTTTTTCCTACTTGCTAGCAGAGTAGAAATGACAGACTGGGAACCCTCTTTGTCGAAGGATTACCCTTTCAGTCTCCAGGCTGTCAGATGAAGCATTTGAATTTCGGGGTGCATTACTGGGCCCTGGTATAGGAGATCTGGTATGGTCGGGAGAATTCAAGGCTGTTCGGAGGACATTTTCCTTAACCATGGTCTCTGGCCAGAAGGGGGCTATCAGGATTATTGAAGCTTTGTCTTCCCTGATTTTTCTGATCACCCTTGGGAGAAGACATAGGGGGGGGGGGAGGCATAACCCCTCTCTTGACTCCAACACTGGGAGAATGCATCTATTGCTGCTGGGTGTTCTGACTGATCCAGGGAGAAGAATCTCTTGACCTTATGGTTTCCTGTGGACGCAAACAGGTCTATTGATGGAATCCCCCATCTGTGAAAAAATCTTCTAATTTATTTTCGTATTCAGAGGCCATTCTAACTGGAGTAACCTTTCTCGGCTTAGGAAGTCTGCCAACTGGTTGTCCCTTCCCTTCAGTTGGACAGCTGAGAGGGTCAACAGATGGTGCTCTGCCAGAGAAATTATCTGGGAAGATAAATCCATCTGTGGAACCGATCTCGTCCCCTGATGATTTATATAAGCCACTGTCGTTGTGTTGTCTGAAAAGATCTTTAAATTCTGACCTGAAATTTCTGGAATAGAGGAGTTTTTCAGTTTGAAAAACTGCTGCCTGTTCCCTGAAGTTGCAGGACCTCTGCGCGGTCTGGTGATCCCACTGACCCTGAAGAAAAGAGTAATCTTAGTGAGCTCCCTAACCCCAAGGACTCGCATCTGTAGTTATGTTGAGAGTAGAAGTGGTTATCCATGGGATGCCCCGCTTGAGGCTTTCCCTTTTCAACGACCATATGAGAGACAGCCTGGCTGCTGCTGAGATGTGGAGGTATTGAACTAGGGAGCAACTGCTCTTGTCCCACTGATTTAGAATGTCCCATTGTAGAGCCCTGGATCTGAAGTGAGCCCATAATACTGCTGAGATGCATGACGTCACGAGGCCAAGAACTGACATAGCTTTCCTGAAAGAGGTCATATGGTCTAAATATACTCTGAGACTCTGTCTATCAGGGGATTGATCTTTCCTTCTGGGAGAAAGGACATCTGCCTGGAGGAATCTAGCAGAATCCCTAGAAAGACGCATCTGGTTGATGGTATTAAATTAGATTTACGTTTCATCCTAAATTCGTCGTCAGTATAGAGCAAATTATTTCCATCTGTTGGACCAGGGTAGGTCCGAGTCGTCCAGGTAGGGAATCAGGAGGATGTCCCTTGTCCTGATCTATGATGTAATTTCTGCTATTATCTTGGAGAATACCCTTGAGGCTTGTGAAATGCCAAAAAGGGAGGACTCTGTACTGTAGGTGAAACAAAGACTTGTTGAGGGTCACTGCTACCCTTAGATATTACTGGTGAGGACTGCATATTGGCACATGATAATATGCACCCTCCAGGTCTAGTGATGCCATCACACAATCTTTGGAGAGGACATTTATGGTAAAAGGAATGCTCTCCATGCAAAATCTTTTCTATGTCAGATAAGAGCTCAAATCCTTTAGATTTATTATGACCCTGTATTTCCCTTCCGCTTTCTTCATCAGGAACAAGGGGGGAAAAAAGCCCTGGTCTGTCTCTGCACTTGAATTAGAACCCCTTTTTTTTTTTTTAATAAGGTACAGAATTTCTGCCTCTAATACCGTCTGTTACTCTGAATTTTTTAGCGTCTTTGTGGGAAAGAATCTGTGTGGGGGAAGAGATCTGAATTAAAAGACGTACCCCGTTTTTATAATTCCTAGGATCCATGGATTTTATGTTATTTTTTTCCCAATTTTTGTAATACAGGGATAGACAACCCCCTACCATGGGCCTTCTGGCGTCAGTGTTGGTGGTCTGTTTTTGGGGTTGTTTTGAGGCCTGAAAAGGAAGCCCTTGTTTTTATTAGGAGATTTTGAGGCCCTAGACTCCTGTACCATAGGGTTAGGTCTTTTATTAAACCTCTTCGGACAAAAGGAATCCATTGGCTTTCCATTTGTAGGGAACTCCTTCTTCCGATCAGATGCTTTTTTTAATAGGTCATCTAGCGGGGGCCCAAACAAATAATCACCAGAGCAGGGAATAGCATATAGCTTCCCTGTTGACCCAGTGTCCCCCTTCCAGGATTTTAGCCAGATAGACCTTCTGGTGGAGTTTGAGAGAGCCGCTCATCTGGCAGAGAGGCGTACCAGAATCTACCGAGGCATCGGCCAAAAAATCTGCTGCCTTAGATAACATTGGAAGGGAGGAGAGGATCTGATCCCTAGAAGTCTTGTCTCTAATGTGGAGCTCCAATTGCGCTAGCCATATCTTTAGAGACCTAGCCACACAAGTGGCTGCAATGCCTGGTTTAAAAGCACCTGTAGAAGCTTTCCAGGTTCTCTAGTAATCGGCTTTCCTCTCCATAGGATCGGATAAAGAGCCTAGATCCTCAAATGCAAGAGCATTCTTCCTCTATATTTTTGCCACTGGGGCGTAAAGTCTAAGGGTATTATTCCAGCCCTTGCAGACTTCTTCTTCAAAGGAATATTTCATTTTAAGAAATTTGGGAATACCAACTTTCCTATCTGGATTTTTCTATTCCATTTTAATGAGGCTTAATACGTTCTTATGAATGGGAAAGGTTCTCTGTTTTCTAGGCACTAAGCCTTCAAACATTATGTCCTGGATGGAACGAGGTTCTTTGGCGTCATCGATATTCATAGTTGCTATTACTGTTTTAAGTAGCTGGTCTACGTCTTCTGCTAAAATCAAATCCCCCCACTCCAATCCTAATCTGAGGCATTATCTGAAGAGCTCAGCTCTCCTCCTTCTAGCTGAAAATCCTCTTCAGCAGAGGAATCTGATAAATCTACCAGACTAGAGGGGGTGGATGGAAGATCCTTCTTTTTCTTTAGGGAGTTCCTAACTTCTGCCCTAACAATCTCTTTAATACTTGAGGCCAGAGTTTTAGATTCTTCCGTGATGATCTTATCTAAACAATTCTGGCAAAGTCTTATTATAAGAGGCTAGTTTGTGTTTTCTTTTATAGCAAACTGCGCATTCCTTGTTACGGGTTTTATCCAGTTTCTTTCTAGGGCCTTCCCTGGCCTAAACATATGTACAAGAGAAGAGAACAGTATTAGCAAAGAAAGAGTTTTTTTTGTCTTACCCTATAGTCCTGCCTTCTCCTCAAGTACTGGACTGGAGGATCTTGTGGCATCCGAGCAGTCAGCGTGTCCTTTTGCTTCTCCTTGCGTTTCCATTATGGGAGGAGATGCTGGAGACTGAGGCTCCATATCGTTCGGGCCCAAATAGGCCTTGGATTGGCTGGGGAGGTTGTCTGCTCCTGACGCCTGGAGCACCTCCTCCCCGTTAGGGTCGCCAGAATCACCGCTTCCTGGAGCGTAGGACGCATCACCTCACCGGAAGAGACGCGTCGCCGCGACCGTTAGTCTTGCACGGAGTGCGCCGGAAGCCGCCAATGCTGGGCATGCGTACCAGCCATGCCAGGGAACAGAGTATGCCCCGGGAGAAGCGCTCTCTCCTGCCAGTGGAAGGTCTCACCTCGTGGGACCTACAACCATCTCCAAGGAGGGAAGCGATGGACCGGGAGAAGAGGGAGTAACAAACCCAGGCTTAAGGTTGCTCCCTCCAGAGGAGACTTACACCTTCCAGAACACCCCTAGGGAGAAAAGGTAATAACCTTGCTAGGAGGTCTGCAACCCATGGAGAAGTCCTTTTTTCAAACAATGGCCTCCAGCTGGTCCAGATAGGCTTCCTGTCAGTGACAGGAAGTCACTGTGTCGTTGCCGTGGACACAGTCGGCGACCGTGTGCATGAGGAACCGGGAGGTCAGGTGTCCCCGACAGCTGACACGCCAGTGTTGCCGATCAGCATCTCTTCGCTGCAGATTTCGGCAATTAACCCTTTAAATGCGGCGATTGCTGCATTTAGGGAGTTTGTAGCACATCGGCAGCCCCCATGCAATCGTAGGGGTTGCTGATGCTTGTGATGGCATCCAGAGGCCAGACAACGGCCTCCGGGTCTGTCATCTATGGAAGCCTAGGAGGACCAGCCTCTGGCTGGTACTCGTAGACTTACTGTCAGAGTGACTGACGTCACACTGACAGTTGGAATACATTACACTAACTAGGTAGTGTAATGTATTCTAGCGGCGATGAGAGCTGCAGGTCAAAAAATAAAGTTTAAAAAGTAACTAAAAAAAGAATAATGTTTTATAAAAGTGTAAACAGAATTTTTTTTTCCCTGTAAGTCTTTTATTATAGAAAAAAAATTAAAACGTAAAAAAAAAAAAAAAAAGCACACACATTTGGGATCACCGCGTTTGTAACAACCCAAATTATTTTTATTTTTCCCGCACGGTGAGCACACCAAAGAAAATAAATGAAAAACTATGCCAGCTTCGCTATTTTTTGGTCACCACTGCTCCCAAGATATAGAATAAAAAGTGATCAAAGTCACACGTACCCCAATACAGTACCAATAAAAACTACAACCCTCACAGCTTTTTTTTTACTAAAAAATAAAAATAAAAAAAGTTATGGCTCAGAATATGGTGACAGAAAATAAATTTTATAGAAAAGTGATTTTATTGTGCAAACGCTGCAAAACATAAAAATATTTACATATGGTATCGCCGTAATCATACCGAAAAGGCAGAATAAAGTAAAACGTAATTTGTTGCGCACGGTGAACGCCGTAAGAAATAAAAGAATTTAAACCGCCAAAATTGCTGTTTTTTGGTCACTTTAGCTCTTAAAAAAAATGTAATAAAAAGTGACCAAAAACGTATGTACCATAAAATGGTACCAATAAAAGCTACAGCTCACACCGCTCAATCGACCAAAAAATAAAAAAGCTTCAGAATGTGATACAAGTCTTTTCTTTGTAGAAGTAGTAAAATATAAAAAACCTATATAAATTTGGTATCACAGTAATCTTATTGAGACGCAAAATAAAGCTAAGTTGTTGTTTCTACCGCATGGTGAAAGATGTAAAAAAAAACAAACAATGGAGGAATCAGTTTTTTCCAATTTCAGCCTGCAAATAATTTTTGTTTAGTTTCCCAGAACATTATATGGTACTTTAAATGGTGTCAATAGAAACTACAACTCCTCCTGCAAAAAATAAGCCCACACACCAATCTATTGACGGAAAAATTAAAAAGTTATGGCTCTTGGAAGGCAGGGAGTGAAAAACGAAAATGAAAAAGCAAAAAAAGGATCAGTCCTGAAAGGGTTCATTTATATTAAAAACCCATTTATGACCACATATGGGATATTGCCCTACTCGAGAGAAATTGCTTTCAAATGTTGGGGTGCTTTATCTCTTATCCCTTGTGAAAAACAAAAAATGCAACATTTTAGTGGACAAAAATGTTGATATGAATTTTCACGGCCTAATTCCTCTAAATTCTACAATAAACCTGTGGGGTAAAAATGCTCACTATACCCCTAGAAAATTCCTTGAGGGAGTGTAGTTTCCAAAATGGGGTCACTTTTGGGGGGTTTCCAGTGTTTTGGTCCCTCCAGGGCGTTGCAAACGCTACGTGGCACCGAAAACCAATCCAGCAAAATCTGCGCTCCAAAATCCAAAAGGCGCTCCTTCCCTTCTGAGCCCTGTTGTCCAAACATCAGTTTATGACCACATATGGGGTATTGCCGTAATCGGGAGAAAATGCTTTACAAATCTTGGTGTGCTTTTTCTCCTCTATTCCTTGTAAAAATGAAAAAAAATCTGTTTTAGCAGGAAAAAAAAAAAGGTGATTTTCATCTTTACAGACGAAATCCACTAAATTCTGCAAAAAAACCTGTGGGGTCAAAATGCTAACTATACACCTAGAAAAACTCCTTGAGGGGTGTAGTTTAAAAAATGGGGTCACTTTTGGGGGGTTTCGACTGTTTAGGCACCACAAGACCACTTCAAACCTGACATGGTGCCTAAAATATATTCCTAAAAAAAGGAGGCCCCAAAATCTTCTAGGTACTCCTTTGCTTCTTAGCCCGGTGCTTCAGTCCATTAGGACACTAGGGCCACATGTGGGATATTTCTAAAAACTGCAGAATCTGGGCAATAAATATTGAGTTGTGTTTCTCTGGTAAAATCTTCTGTTACAGAAGATGGATTAAAAATTAAATTCAGAAAAAAAATAAAAAAATTTGTACATTTCACCTCTACTTTGCTTTAATTCTTGTGAAAAGCCTAAAGGGTTAAACCACTTTCTGAATGTGGTTTTGAATACTTTGAGGGGTGCAGTTTTCAAAATGGGTTTGATTTATGGGGACTTTCTAATATATAAGGCCCTTAAAGCCATTTCAGAACTGAACTGGTCCCTGAAAAAATAGCCTTTTGAAATTTTCTTGAAAATATGATAAAATTGGCGCTAAAGTTCTAAGCCTTTTAACATCCTAGAAAAATAAAAGGATGTGAAAAAAATTATGCAAACAAAGTAGACATGAGAAATGTTAACTAGTAACTATTTTGTGTGGTAATACTATCTGTTTACAAGTAGACATTTAAATTTAGAAAAATGCTAATTATTGCAAATTTTCTCTAAAATGTGAAGCTTTTCACAAATAAACATTGAATTTAAAAATCAACCAAATTTTTTCACTAACATAAAGTACAATATGTCACGAGAAAACAATCTCAGAATCGCTTGGATAGGTAAAAGCATTCCAAAGTTATTACCACATAAAGTGACACGTCAGATTTGAAAAAATCATCTGTGTCCACAAGGCCAAAACAGGCTGTGTCCTGAAGGGGTTAAAAGATCAAATATTCATTTTTTTTCACAGGACTATGAACTCATCTTATTTTTAGAGGTCTAAGCCAAATTTTTTATTTGCCCATTTCATGTGCAAATTGTTTTATACATTCTTGTAAAAATAAGCATTAAACAAACAGATTTTGCTGACAACAGGGGGTTGACGGCAGATAACAGGAACGAAGACACCTAACGGCAGTAACTTCACACAGAAGTCGCGTGGATAAAATGGCTAAATTTCAAAGTAAATAAACAACAAATCTATATCATGTATACTATTAGATTAGCATAAGTTGTTTGAAAAGTTATTGTCCATTTAAGTCTTGATTCAGACGGCCGTAATGCAGGCATAGTGCATAAAGCCATGGCCCGATTTCAGGTCTAATGACTTGATCTAACAGAATTGTAGATTCCACAGTCGTGCTGGGTTATGAAGTTGTAATACTGACACCAATGATATAGTCGCACATGGCAGATTTGTTGCAAACAATTCCGCAACTAAAAGTTAGTTTCTGCAGCATGCAGATGGATTTCTGCAAGCCCTAATTGGATGAATGGAACAGCCTCAGAAATTTCTGCAACAAATCTGTCTTGTGTGAATACCCTAAAATTCAGCTGCTTAACGGCTGCCTGAATGAGGCTCCAGAAATACACTGGCGTACTTGACTGCTGCTGGGCCTTTATATCACGTCACCGTAAAGTGCTGGTTCGCATTTTGAGAATTTGCTGGGTGTATTCTTGATAGAGGACCTGTCGCCTCTCCTGACATGTTTGTTTTAGTAAATACTTATATTCCCCATAAAATACAAATTCTGGAGAATATTTCCTTAGAATTATGTGTTGTTCTGTTCCTTTGTTATTCCACCTAAAAATTTAGGAACAAAATTTATAACTGGGTGTTACCATTCCCCCTTGTCAATAAGGTGTGTCCCAACATTCTTACACTGACTGGCCGTGTCAGACTGTGTACGGACACCCCCAATTGTTAACACCCAGTTGTCAATTTTATTCCTTCTAGAAAGTATGAACAGCAGAACGTAGAGTTTCTAAGAAAATATGACCCAGAATTGTTATTTCATAGGCAAGATAATTACTTAAACCGCTATGTCAGGAGAGGTGACAGGTCCTCTAAGAAAATATATGGGTATTGAGGTATTCTTGTATACCAAGTGTGAAATTTGTCCCAAATACTCCTGGCCACATCTAAAATGACTACTTTGCAAATAGTCTAAGGGTATGTTCACACGGCCTATTTTCAGGCCATAAACGCCCTGAAAAACGGCTGAAAAAACAGGGGCGGAATGCCTACAAACAGCTGCCCATTGATTTCAATGGGAAAAACAGCATTCCGTTCCCAAGGGGCGTTTTTTTACTCGCCCATTTTTAAAACCGGCGCGTAAAAAAGAAGTGCATGTCACTTCTTGAGCCATTTTTGGAGCAGTTTTCCATGGTGTCAATAGAAAAACAGCTCCAAAAACGGCTGTAAAAAACGCATAAAAAAACACTTGATGAATAAAAAAAACACTTGATGAATAAAAAAACGGCTGAAAATCAGAGGCGGTTTTCCCTTGAAAACAGCTCCGTATTTTACAGCTGTTTTTAGTCTAGCACATGAACATACCCTTAGGCTACCTTCGCACAGCAGTATTTTGCTTCTGTATTTGGATGCAGAAACATAGAAGTATAATGGAAAATGTATACCAAAATGTTGCCATGTGAAAGTGGCCTTGATACAATGTTAGCTTTGTGGATTTAGCTTCTAAACAGATCTATGTGCACCAAGGTTGTTGAAGTCGCTACATGAAAACCAGCTACTAACAAGCCCTGTGTGCAGCCAGCCAAGGTATGAGATTTTCTTAATAGACAGATCTGTCACTACAGATTTCATATATAATGTATGTACTTTAATATAATACATAATGGAAAGCAATTTTTTTTTAAATCAAAGTGCTTAATGTTAACCCCCTGTCTTGAAGTAATTAAGATTAGGCCATTGAATGGACTTTAATAACTTGACAGAAGAAAATCAGTGAACCAATGACACCAGGGATGTCATAGTATACATGGGCAGCTGACCCTAGCTTTAGAACCAAATCACTAGTACCTAGCACCAGGCATGTGCCACTAGTAAACAAAAATATTACGGCCACATATTTTTCTTATCTAGGGTCTTTCATTATTACTTATTTCAGAATTTTTTTTAACCCAAAAAAAAAAAAAAGAGATATACAGAATTCTGGTTGGCTTAAAAAAAATAAAAAAATTATATATATATTTCTATAGTTTTTTTGTATTATCTCTCTGTCATTAAAAGTCACAAAGACAACTCAATTTTGAAATGAATCGATCAGCCACCGGCCCGGCTTGTCTACCTGGATGTCGAGTCTAGGCAGATTTCTCCTGCAGGGCTGCTATACTGGGCTCCTATAGGCCGTATATGTACCATCACATGGTGGCCATTCAAAGGCATGGATGCACCTGGTCCACCAAGCCTCCCTTTATGAAGTCCATATGCCCCAATATATTAGGTAGTTGCTGTACATACAATTCCCTAATATTTTATGCAGTTGCTGAAATTGTTAAAATTTGTAAAATAATGCAATTGTGAAAATATTTATTGGAAAATTTATCACATTTTATAAAACATGGCTGGTACAAGATATACATACAAAAATTAAAAAATACTCTGTTTGCCAATATTTGCATATTATGTACTTTAAAACCCTTCTAATATATTCTACACTAGAGAAACATGGTACTCTGAAATAATATTTATTCCAGCAACTACTTCACTCCTGTCCATGGGTTGTATCTGGTAATGCAGATCTGTCCTACTCACTTGAATGGGGTCTGAGCTGCAATACCAGGCACAGCCCACGGCCAGTGGAACCGTTTCTGGAAGAAAGCAGCCATACTATTCCGATCTCATACAATCCTTTTAAAGTGAATATCCACCTTAGAGTATCTTTATGGCAGTAGGAGCTATGTTTTTTACGCAGATATACATATAATGACATTTAAAGAAAAAAACAAACAAAAAAAACAAAACATGCTGGCTGCCTGTAGCCTCCACAAGAGGAAGCAAGAAAGCTGGCAGCATACAGTTTATACATTGAACTCAATAACATAGCATGAAGTACGCTCCCTCTAGTGGTTAGTGCAGGCAGCTAACACGTCTCAGAAGCAACAATTATTACCTATCTACAGGATAGGTGATCACTGTCTGATCGCTTGAACCACCACCGATCGTGAGTTCTGAACCCACAGATCCTCCTCACTGCACCCCTCGCACTGAGAAGCTTGAATGGAACGGCAGTTGAGAATACTCCCGCCGCTCCATTCAATGTCTATGGGACTGATGGAAACAGCCAAGCACTACACGTCATTTCTAATGACTTTGAAATGAGCGCCAGCGTGCCGCTCCATTCAATGTTGTCCTCACTGTGGTCGAGTAGTGAGAAGGGACAGGGGTTCAGGACCCCCGTTCTAGCAATCGGTGGGTTTCCCAGTGGTGAGGCCCCCATCGATCAGACAATTATCACCTATGTTGTGGATAGAGCATTGTCTATTCTGGCAATATCCCTTTAAATTTATGTCAAAACAGGGGATTTAGAGATCTGCAGCAGTAAAACAACGCTCTGACTTCTATAAATCACAGATTTTCTGGACCTAAAAAAAACGACATAATAAAAAAGTGGAGATTCACTTTAAGTTGGTTACACAAAAAAGATACCTGTTGCCTATCCTGATCCTTCGCCTTCAATGAAATATGAGGACTGTTGGGCTACACTATGCGGATTGGATTGACGGCTGTCCTGTATGAAACAGTCAACAGCAGCGGACGTTTATTTTAACGTTTGGTAATTTTTATATCATGATGGAGGAAAAACACCTGAAAGAAAACAGAGTGTGACATGAAAGAACAAGTTACCTATAGTTTGTACCCCTCCCCCCAATATTTAAAGGCTAAAAAAAAAAACATGTAAAAAGCTTTTTTAATGACATTACAAGCAATGGTTCATTTGGTACCCTGTAAACAAAATATGTCAAATGGAATCCATGATCAGATTGAATAAAGTATGTTCATAGAAGAAAATACACTTGACACGAACACTTTTTCCTCCGTTTAGAACGCTTGGAAATCCAACTTCAGCTGATCGTTAAATCCTATATATGGCTGCTCAAAGATAATGTAAAATTAAAACTCTTTAAAAGGGCAAAAACTTTTCTTCTAAAAAAATAACTGTTAAAAGGCACAATGAAAGGAACCAAACCAATATAAAAACGTAGTCGTTAACTAGGGATGCCGTCCATTGGATTATATACAAACCATTCTTCCTTCATATTTGGATGTTATTAAGAAAATCTTCATCATCACAATCTAGAAGAATTGGGGCGTGCTCTAGGTCCACATGTGACCTATAAAGACTATGTCCCCTCTCAAGGTCCAAAGAGGTCAACTGTCCCCCTTTGCGCATAGTATAGAGGAAATAATGGAAGTCTCTACCGTAAGAGTCACATGACACAGACCAGTCATACCGAAGTTGTGCATAATGACGAGAACGGAAATGTGGGGGTGAGAAGGTGATGGAAATGAAGCATCCACTGGGGGCGAGGACCCGGCTAACCTGTACAATAGAAAACAAGTTTAAGAGGTCAGCAGGCAGAAAACGACATGAAAAGCAATAAAGAGTGTACTACATGTAGTAATATAGATGTAAGGCGTTGGTCACATCACGTTAGAGCCTTCCATCAGAGGTACATGTCAGGAATAATTTAGGACTTATGCCTCCAACATATATTGAAAAAAGTATATTGGAGCGGTATGCCATTGCATGCCAAAAAACACAATTTTGGCATAGTCGGGTCAATGGGGCACGATGGGTACAAAGTACACTGCAAGCGTGATGTGAACATAGCCAAATGATGCATTAACAATTAAAAACATGTCACATTATAGTCTGGGTTTGTTAAACCGCAAGACGACGACATTTCACGGTTACCAGGAGGAGAGACAGAAGTGTATATTATTAAAAGGTACAGACATGGTACATAATAGAGATCTTGGGAGGTAAGACGCAGGGAGGGCAATAAATACATTGATTGGGCGACGAATTGGGGATGCTAAATCTAGAATCTCAAACTTGTATTCCTACAGGAAGGCAGAGAGAAGCGTGTCTGCCCAAATAAAAAGATGCCTAGAGGCAGCTTTGTTTCCATGACAACCCAACCAGACAACACTCAATACAGCCTTCGTCTCCATGGAAACTAACGGGGCCACAGATTAGTTTAGTATCAAGAACTCCACCCTTGATCAAATGATATAGGTTAGAGGTCACCTGTAACATATGTAAGGTCACATAGGCCTAAGTGCTTATCTTAAAATAAAATTTCATACAAAATGTAAAACTTGGCTATACGATATCGAGGGTTAAAGCAACACTCCGGTGAGATTTTTATTTTTTCTTCCACCATATAATGCGCTACAACTTCCCCATGTACGTGAGTAGTGCTGTCTTTTTTGCATTATTATTTTGTTACAAGAATATGCAGCAAATGTCTGGAACTTGAAGCGCACGTGTCTGCTCTCTGCTTATGTTTTAGTGTAATGTGCTGGTCATCTAGCTAGAAACACCTGCATATAATGGTCTAGAAGAGGATTTAGTCCTCCTGTGTGAGGGGTCATGCTGCAGCCAGTTATTCATTCACACAGACCATAGCATAACACTAAGGCCCCATGCACACGACCGTATTTTTCATCCACCTGTAAATACTGTCCGTAAATACGGATCCGTAGTATATAATCATCCGCATATACGGAAAGGAGTCTGTACATACAGTCTGCATTGCATCCGTAATTATGGATCCCCAAAAAAAATAGAGGAATTACATATAGCAACGTAGGGATGTGCATTCGTAGCCGTCAGTAATTACGGAAGCGCCCATAGACTATGGGGAGTTCGTGCCGTAATTACGGACAAAAGAAAAGACATGTACTATAATTTCTACGCCACGGACACCCATAAAAATTAATGGGTCCGTAATTATGGGTCTTAATTACAGATGAAAAATACGGGAGTGTACATGGGGCCTAAGAAGGCAGACAGGGACATCCAGATAAAGAAGCCAAATAACATGGCTGCCAGGACAAGAAACCCAAAGTTCAATATTTTAGGCCTCATTCAGACGGAGGTATTTTGCATCAGGGTTAGTAAGCCAAAGCCAGAAATAGAACATAAACAGAGTAAAAGTATAATGGGAAGATTTGTACTTTTGTTTTGGACCCACTTCTGTTTTTTGGCTTACAAATACAGATGCAAAATACTGCACACTGTGGATCCCAGTGTGGCGGTCTACTGCTGTAGACCGCCACCTTAAGACTGTACCCCACGTCTAGAGATTATCTTCTGCACAACATTGTTATATGAGCTGCAGTCATTCTCCTCTGATGTTCAGTGGAGGTTTTTTGTTCTGATCACCCATCTCTGTAAACTCTAAGACCCTGTTCACACAGCTTTTTGCAGGCAAAAAATTCTGCCTAGAGAAATCAACTCGTTATTTTCAAGTGGTTTTGCACCACAGGTGTTTTTTGCCGCGAGTGTTTTCTGCTCGTGGGAAAAAAACGCCTCCACCTCCCATTGAAATCAACGGGAGGCAATTTCAGTCGTTTTTTGCCGCAGTTTCCACAGCAAAATAAACATGTTTAAAAAAAACTGTGTGAACAGGTCTTAAAGAATGAGGATTGAACATTTCGTCCATGGTCAGCCAAACAGATTTCATTTCTTACCAATTTTGGAGTATGATTTGAACTGAACTTTTTGACCATGCCAACATGATTTTATCCATTGAGTTGCTGGCACATGATTGGTCGGTTACATATTTGTATTAATGAGTAGATTAACCTAATGCGTCGTCCATGAGTATATGTACTATCCTAAAGGCCCTGTACGAAGCCCTGGCACTCTTCTATACTGGGATTTCTATTGAAGATTGGATGGAGCATCTGATCAAGACCATCTATACACACCAGTAGTGAGCTTAGGTTTTCCTTGTGGTTGCCCTGTATACATCAAGGAACATGTATATATTTGTACTGGCATTTAGCTTCTTCTATTTAAAAGGAGTCTGTCGTCACCAGATGTCCGTATCAAACTACCAACAGGCTGTTATAGATTAGGATAACCGGATTCAAACGTGTCTTACCTTTTTCCCCAGAGTGCCTCCTTTGCAGAGGAAACCTTTTTATTCTGTTTAAGCAAATGAGCATTTTGGAGCAATGAGGGTGTCACCGTCTCTCCAAAATGCTCTCGTCATTCCCCAGTTCAACCCCCCTCCCTCTCTGCTTCCTTTCATTGACAGGGGCCAGGCAGGCCCCGTAGTGTAGTGTATGCGTCCCTCCATCCTAATCGGCGCACACGCAGTATGATCTTTATGCTCACCGTTCTAATCGGCACTACTGCGTATACTTTGTATAGCCAAAATGAGAAATTGTAAGTACCGTATTTTTTGGACTATAAGACGCACCCTGGTTCAAAAAATAGGAAAACAAAATAAATTAATATTTTACTACTTTTTCAAAGCAAAAACGATTTGTTAAAAAAATAAATAAAAAACAATTGTTCTGTTTCACCACATTGAGAGACATTTTGTGGTACATAGGATTTTTTTATAACTTCTTATTTCATTCTATTTTTTTTATTTTTTACATTGTGCTTGGGGAAAAAATGGGAAAAGGTTTTGTTTGTTTTTTTTAAAACGTATTTTTTTTAAACTCCTTAAAATGTATTTAACTTTTTTTTATTTTATTAGTTCCCCTAGGGGACTTGAACCAGCGATCTAATTAGATCGCAGGTACAATACATGGATGAGTTACGGAAACAGCGTAACTCTCTTAGCTACAGTTTCCATAACTCCCATAGTAGTGAATGGCAGTTACAGAAGCAGCGTCGCATGCTACGCGGTTTCCGTAACGACTATTCAGTTCTATGGGCGTTACCGAAACAGCGTAGCTCAGCGAGTTACACTGTTTCCGTAAATCGACCATGTACGCTGTATTCGGAAATGCCGATTTCCGGAAACTGCGTAGCTCGCGGTGCTACGCTGTTAACGTAACTCCAATTCCATTCTTTGGGAGTTACAGAAACAGTGTAGCTCAGCGAGCACTGGGCTGTTTCCGTAACTCCCGACCACCTAACCAGGAAGTGGCCGGGAGACAGCGGAGCGAGTAAGCTAGAACAGGGTTTAGGGGGCCCCATTCTAGAGATACATGCGGGTCCCAAAGGTGGAACCCAAATCTGACATTTATGACCTATCCTGTGGATAGGTCATAAATGTCCTTCATGGGAAGACCACTATAAATGCCGCAGTCGCTATTGACCACGGCATTTAACTAGTTAAACGGCCAGGAACAGCGCCACCTGCAGTGTATGGAGGTGTCCAAACATCAGCCTCTCCCAGCTCCATGTGCCGGCACATCATGGGTCGGGAAGGGGTTAAGTAAGAAGCGGTCATGTGGCCCAGCACTGCCGGGTCCCTTGACTGCCGACTATAAGACGCAGGGACTTTTTAGCAAGATTTATTCTTGCTAAAAACTGCGTCAGTCAGAAAAATATGGTACATGAATACATATGCCAGGATGTAGCCATGGCAACCAGAATTAAAACATCAACTGTTAACATTAATGGATTTAGAGTAGTGGTTTATATAACTTTTTTTTATTTCACCAACTACACAGTATGAAATCACAAGGTAGCCTTTCCCCGTCCACAAACAATATAAATACCATCACCTGTGTGCCACTACACTTCACTGTCCTTCAGGCTGCATGCAGGAAAATGAAACAAAACTATTTAGAATACCATCACTGTCAAACAGCACCACCTAGTGCACAACAAGAGGTATTTCAGCAAAGAGCGGGCATCAAACACGCAAAGGAAATTCTGTGTAGTGTACACTGTATGTATCATATCAAGAGAAAAAAATCCACTAATAATCGGACAGCACTTAATCTATTAACAGGATGTAATAACCGTGATCCTTCACTTTGCTCTAAATGCATCAATATTATTCTGCATTTTACAAGTGAAATACCATTGTATACCTTCTCCTAAGCTTTTTGCCAGTCTTTTCCAACATTGACATTATGTAGAAAAAAGCCAGAAGCAGTCCTTGGCCTCAATCACACAGTGCAGTTTTTTTTAAAACATGGAGGCCTGTGGATGACTGATGCCACAGTGTGGCATTCATCAAAGGCCTCTATTAAGCCTATGAGTCGGGAAAATCTAGTGACGTAACCGTAATGACACGGAGCCCGCAGACTATGGCCGCTTGGTCTCCCCATGATTTTGCAATGTAAGCTCTGTGGCATCCTCTAGAATCCAGACCGAAAACTCCCCATCCCGCATGGCGGCCCCATTACACCTACCGAGCGGCCAGAGTACCTGGATGCCATCTAGGCCCGGGGAAGCTACTTCACTGGCAAGTGACGTAGCCTACATGGGCCGAGAGAGCATCCGGCGACACTGGCTGCTCGTTAGAGGCGATAGGGCTGCATGCGGGGGGCTAAAGAGAGGGATTTCTCTGTTTGGATCTCAGAGGGTCCAACGGAACGGACATTGCTACATTATAAGCGGACAAAGTCTGCCGGCAGGGCGCCCTCTGCTACATCAGAAAGCTGCAGTGCAACTGCCCATGTGTGGACAGTTACGTCACTGGAACTTCTAGACATATCCATTAAACGGAGGCCAGTGAGGAATGCCTAACAGAGGCATCAGTCACCCCTAGGTTTTAATTGCATCCAGTTAATGGATAAGTCATGAACGTTCATGACGTGTCCGTTAAACGAATACCATTAACTCCTTCCTGACCGCCCACTGTCTCCTGACGGCAGGCGGTGCAAGTGCTTAGTCTACAGAGACGCCTTTTGGCGTCGTTGTAGGAGAGGCTGATGAGCGCTCGTGTGAGCGCTCATCCTCTAAGCAGGAGCTGTAAGTTACAGCTCCTGATCTTAGAGCAGCCTCCTGATCACAGCTGGGGTCGGAAAACATTCGGACCCCAGCTGTTTAACCCTTTGATTACCGCGGTCCGTGACCACGGCATGATCAAAGGGAATTCCCGTCTTTGATTGCATCACCGGGATTCCGGTGATGCGATCAAACACTGGGGAATCCCTCTGCAGTCAGACCTGGGGACCTACAAAGAACACCAGGGCTGTCTTTTCCGTTTGCCTGCTGTTCGGGCACACTACGTGCTGCCCGATCAGCAGCCTGTGTCATAGTGACACAGTGTAATGTATTAGCATACAGGAGTATGCTAATACATTACAAGTAAAAAATAAAGTTACAAATAAAGTTATCCCTTGATGGGATTAAAAGAAAAAAAAAAGTCCCAAAAAGAGTATTTATTTTGCATAAAATACATTTTATTACCCCTACACTAAATAAAAACAAAAAACCTACACATATTAGGTATCTACACGACCGTAATAACCTGAAGAATTAATGTAATGGGTTATTTTGCATGAAATGTGAACGGGATAAAAAAAGAAACAAGAAAAACTATGGCGAGAATCACTTTTTCCTATATTCACGCCGTAAAAAATTTTTTTTTTACCCCCAAACTTTGGGGGAAAAAAATACTATTTCTCTCACATAAAACAAGGCCTCATACAGCCACGTCAATGAAAAAATAAAAAAAAGTTATGGCTAGTGGGACAAGTGAAAAAAGTTAAAAAAATAAAAATAAAAATGTTTTAAAAAAAGTGTAAAAATAAAAGTTATAAGTGACATAAACATGAACTGCTTTTTTTCCTATAATAAGTCTTTTATTATAGGAAAAAAAATGAACACGTAAAAAAAAAGTACACATATTTGGTATCACCGCGTTCGTAACGACCCCAACTATAAAATTATTTTTCCCGCACGGTGAACACCGCAAAAAAACTAAATGAAAAACAAAGCGAGAATCACTATTTTTTGGTCACCACCCCTCACAAAATATACAATAAAAAGTGATCAAAAAGTCGCATGTACGCCAAAATTGTACCGATACAAACTACAACCCGTCCCGCAAAAAACAAGCCCTTACAGCGCTTTTTTGACTGAAAAATAAAAAAGAAGTTACAGCTCTCAGAATATGGTGACAGAAAATAAATTATTTTCTAAATAAGTGATTTTATTGCGCAAACGCTGCAAAACATAAAAAAACCAATATACATATGGTATCGCCGTAATCGTACCGACCCGCAGAATAAAATATAACGGTCATTTATAGCCCAGGGTGACCGCTGTAAAAAATAAATAAAAATCATTGTCAGAATTGATGGTTTTTGGTCACCTGGCTTGCCGAAAAATGGAATAAAAAGTGATCAACAAAATCGCATGTATCCCAAAATTGTACCAATGAAATCTACAGATTGTCCCGCAACAAATAAGCCCTCACACAGCTCCGGTGGTGAAAAAATAAAAAAAGTTCCGGCTCCCAGATTATGGCGATGCAAAATGTGCAGAGCGTTCCAAAAGCGGATAAGATCGGGCGCCATTTATAATAGAAGTGCAACACTGGCCACATATCTGTGGATTATTATTTATTTACCCATTATACCCTCTTATTATGCCCCTGATGTACTCTGCCCAACCTACATTTGCCCCCACATTATAAACTGAAATACCAGCAAAACGCCAGAGCTTCTACCAAGCAAAATCTGCGCTACAAAAGCCAAATAGCGTCCCTCTCTTCTGAGCCCTACAGCGTGCCCAAACAGCCGTTTACGTCCACTGATATGGCATCGCCATACCTGGGAGAACCCGGTTAATATTTTATTTGTGGTATTTGTGGCACAAACTGGGCACAACATATAGTGCACTAAAATGGCACATCAGTGGAAAATTTAAATTTTCACTTTCCACCATCGGCTGCGCATTAAACCCTTCGCGCGCCATGACTTAATAGCATATCGTGGTGTGGGGGGTGATATATGGAGCTTCTCACGCACTGAGCCCGCGCCATACGCTGCAGGTGTCAGCTGTGTATTACAGCTGATACCCGGGACTAACGGACAGAAACAGTGATCGCGCTGTTACAGGAGCCTGTAAAAATCACAATAAACTGCAATACATTAGTATTGCAGTGTATTCTACCAGTGATCTAACGATTGCTGGTTCAAGTCTCTTATGGGGACTAATAAAATATGTAAAAACAAAAGTAAATAGTTATTATTAGTGGAAAAAATTAAATAAATATTTAAAGTCCAAAAAGAAACCCTTTTCATATTTTTTCTCTAAAGTAATGTAAAAAAATAAAAAAAACACACAAAATTGGTATCGCTGCGTCCGTAAAAGTCCAAGCTATTACAATATACCATTATTGAACTCGCACGGTGAACGCCGTGAAAAATAAAAGAATTTTAAATGGCAAAATCGCAGTTTTTTGGTCACCTTCGCTCTACCAAAAAATGTAATAAAAAGTGCTGAAAAAGTCTTATGTACCAAAAAATGGTACCAATAAAAACTACAGCTCGTCCCGCAAAAAATAAGCCCCCACACCGCTCTATTGACGGAAAAATAAAGACGTTGTGGCTCTCGGAAAGCGGGGAGGAAAAACGAAAAAGAAAAACATGGATCAGTCCGGAAAGGGTTAATTTATTTTCTAATGAAAAAAACATTTATGACCACATGTGGGGTATTGCCGTACTCGGGAGAAATTGCTTTAGAAATGTTGGGGTGCATTTTCTCCTTTATCCTTTGTGAAATTGAAAAAAATTCAACATTTTAGTGGAAATAATGTTGATATTAATTTTCACGGCCTAATTCAAATAATTTCTGCAAAAGATGTGTGGGGCCTAAATACTCACTATACCCCTAGGTAGATTCCTTAAGTGGTGTAGTTTCCCAAATGGGGTTACTTTTGGGAGGTTTCCACTGTTTTAGTACCTCAGGGGCTTTGCAAATTCGACATGACACCCAAAAACTATTCCAGCTAAATTTGAGCTCCAAAAGCCAAATAGCGCTCCTTCCCTTCTAAGCCCCGGTGTGGGTCCAAACAGCAGTTTATTGCCACATATGGGGTATTTACGTAATCAGGAGAAATTGTTTTACAAATGTTGGGGTGCTTTTTCTCCTTTATTCCTTGTAAAAATTTAAAATTTCTAAGTTCTTACAGAAAAGTCGATTTTTACCTTTACAGACTAATTCCAATGACTTCAGCAAAACAACTGTGGGGTCAAAATGCTAAGTTTACCCCTAGAAAAATTCCTTGAGGGGTGTAGTTTCCAAAATGGGGTCACTATTGGGGGGTTTCCACGGTTTTCATCCCTCCAGTGCATTGCAAACGTGACACGGCACTGAAAACTATTCCAGCAAAATCAGAAATCCAAATGGTGCTCCTTCCCTTCTGAGGCCTGCTGTGGGTCCAAACAGCAGTTTATTACCACATGTGGGGTATTGCTATAATCGTAAGAAATTGCTTTACATGTTGCTTTACATATGTTGCTTTATTCCTTGTAAATATTTAAAATTTTTACGTTTTTTCACAAAAAAAAAAAAAAGGAGATTTTCATCTTCACATACTAATTCAAATAAATTTAGCAAAAAAACTGTGGGTTCAAAATGCTAACTATACCCATAGATAAATTCCTTGAGGGGTATAGTTTCCAAAATGGGGTCACTTTTGGGGGGTCTTTACTGTATTGGTACCACAAGACCTATTCAAACCTGACATGGTACCTAAAATAGATTCTGAAAAAAGGAGGCCCCAAAATCCACTAGTTGCTCCTTTGCTTCTGAGGCCGGTGTTTCAGTCCATTACCGCACTAGGACCACATGTGGGATATTTATAAAAACTGCAGAATCTGGGCAATAAATATTGAGTTGCGTTTCTCTGGTAAAACCTTCTGTGGTACAGAAAAAATGTATTACAAATAAATTTTCGGAAAAAAAAATTACATTTGTAAATTTCACCTCTACTTTGCTTTAATTCCTGTGAAACGCCTAAAGGGTTAAAACACTTTCTGAATGCTGTTTTGAATACTTCGAGGGGTGCAGTTTTCAAAATGGTGTGATTTATGGGGACTTTCTAATATATAAGGCCCTCAAAGCCACTTCAGAACTGAACTGGTCCCTGAAAAAATAGGCTTTTGAAATTTTCTTGAAAATATGAGAAATTGCTACTAAAGTTCTAAGCCTTGTAATGTCCTAGAAAAATAAAAAAAATGTTAAAAAAACGATGCAAACATAAAGTAGACATATGGGAAATATAAAATAGTAAGTATTTTGTGTGGTATTACTATCTGTTTTACAAGTAGATGCATTTAAATATAGAAAAATGCAAATTTTTGCTAATTTTCTCTAAATCTTGGTGTTTTTTACAAATAAATATTGAATTTATCGAACAAATTTTTTCCCTAACAAAGTACAATATGTCACGAGAAAACAATCTCAGAATCACTTGGATACGCAAAAGCATTCCGGAGTTATTACCACATAAAGTGACATGTCAGATTTGAAAAATCGGCTTCGTCCTGAAGGCCAAAACAGGCTCAGTCCTGAAGGGGTTAAGGTCTTTTCAGGCCCGGTCATTAAGGGGTTACTACTGTAATCATGTTTTCAGTACGGGACAGTAGTTCCACGCAGAGGCAGGGACTCCTAGCATCGTACATAACTTTGATGCTAGGAGCCCGGCTCCCTGCAGTGTGTTCGGTCCGGGACTTGCAGCCGAAATACGTTCCGTCCATTACGGACGTAACATGCTCGTGTGAACCCAGCCTAACAGTTATCTTACCTCACTTAGAACTTGATCCACAAGAGTAACAGTGTCTTGGGTAACTCTCCATGGATCTCTCTCATCAACCATCATAGCATCCAGCGTTCCTTTTTCAATTACCAGATCAAATGTTCCATCAGGAAACTCAAGGTGTTGCGCATCCATGACCATCCAGCTCATGTCTGGTACATTGACATTTCTCTGTGCCATCTCCTTGATACATGCCGTGGAGTAATCTATACTGACAAGTGGTCTCAAGCCTTCCTTGTGCAGCTCCGCACTCAATGAACTTGTGCCGCATCCTATGGGGAGACAAAATAAACATAACAATGGTTGACCAGGGGTACCGACACTACTCTAGACTTCAGGAGTCCGCTTGAGCTTTCTAGTAGCCAAACACTAAGGGGGAGTTCACACTGAGGTTTTTGACGAGTTTTTTTTCACACGGAAACCGCGCCGCAAATTGGCTGAAAATTCCTCCCATTGATTTCAATGGGCGGCGGAGGCGGTTTTTTCACAGGAGCGGAAAAACCGGCTCGCGGGAAAAAGAAGGGACATGCTCTATCTTCGGACGTTTACGCCTCTGACATCAATGGGAGGCCGAGAAATATTATTTCGCGGCGTTTTATGCCCGCGGCGCTCCATGGCCGCGGGCGAAAAACGGCACGAAAATCAGCGTGCAGGCAGAGGAAAATCTGCCTCAAAATTCAGAACGGAATTTTGAGGCAGAATTTTCTCCTGCAAAAAACTCAGTGTGAACCCAGCCTAAGAACTACTATAGAAGGCAATAGAAAACAACCCAAAAAACATTGCCAAGACCTGCTGTTAAACATAATACCAACTCACAGCTTAACCCCTTCAGGACGCAGCCTGTTTTGGCCTTGTGGACACAGATGATTTTTTCAAATCTGACATGTGTCACTTTATGTGGTAATAACTCCGGAACGCTTTTACCTATCCAAGCGATTCTGAGAACGTTTTCTCGTTACATATTGTACTTTATGTTAGTGAAAAAATGTGGTCGATAAATTCAATATTTGTGAAAAACTTCAAATTTTAGCGAAAATTTGCATTTTTCTAAATTTAAATGTATTTGCTTGTAAAACAGATAGATAGTGATACCACACAAAATAGTTACTACAGTAGTTAACATCCCCATATGTCTACTTTATGTTTGCATTGTTTATTTTTCTAGGACGTTACAAGGCTTAGGCGGGATTCACACGACAGGGTTTCCCGGCCGGGTGCCGGCCGTTCATAAATCGGCCGGCACCCGGCTGCATTAGGAATAATAGACCCCTAATGGGGCTATTCACACGACCGATTTTTTGGCGGCCGGGAAAACCGGCCGTCAAAAAATAGGACATGCTCTATTTTCGGCCGGGTGCCCGGCCGCCCGGCTCCCATAGAAGTCTATGGGGCCGGGTAATACCCGGCCATCACCGGAATGTGTCCCGAGTGATAGCCGGGTCTACCGTCGCTCGCGCACTCTCTCTCCTCCTCCTCAGAGTGCAGAGTGCATGTGAGGAGGAGGAGGAGGGTCTTTTATTGCTCGCTGTAGGAGTCGGAATCCCCAATCCGCGGCCGGGGATTGGGGATTCCGCTACAGGAGAAGTGCGTGACTACACTGTCCAGATATGGACACAGCGAAGTCACGCACTTCTGCAGCGGAATCCCTGACTCTATGGCCGGGGATGCCGGTACAGGCGAAGTGAGTGACTACACTGTCCATATATGGACACAGTGACGTCACTCACTTCTGAAGCGAATTCCCGACCTGTGGCAGGGAATTCCTCTTCAGGAGAAGTCAGTGACTACACTGTCCATATATGGACATTGAAGTCAGTGACTTCTCCTGGAAGGGGGGGGATGGGTGCAACCTACAGGGGACTTGGTGGCATCACCTACAGGGGACTTGGTGGCATCACCTACAGGGGGCAGGGTGGCATCACCTACAGGGGGCAGGGTGGGTGGCATCACCTACAGGGGGCAGGGTGGGTGGCATCACCTACAGGGGGCAGGGTGGGTGGCATCACCTACAGGGGGCAGGGTGGGTGGCATCACCTACAGGGGGCAGGGTGGCATCACCTACAGGGGGCAGGGTGGCATCACCTACAGGGGGCTGGGTGGCATCACCTACAGGGGGCTGGGTGGCATCACCTACAGGGGGCTGGGTGGCATCACCTACAGGGGGCTGGGTGGCATCACCTACAGGGGGCTGGGTGGCATCACCTACAGGGGGCTGGGTGGCATCACCTACAGGGGGCTGGGTGGCATTACCTGCAGGGGGCTGGGTGGCATTACCTGCAGGGGGCTGGGTGGCATCGCCTACCAGGGGGGCTGTGGCATTATCTACAAAGGGCTGTGTGTGGCAACAAATTTAAATGAAATTCATCCGATTTTAAAACGGACAGGGAAAAAAACGGATGCAAATCGGGTCCAAATCGGCCGGTAAAAACGGCAACTCGGCCCGGAACGGAACGGATGCAAACCGGCCGGGAAAAATCGGACAAAAACGGCCGATTTTCCCGGCCGACACTCAGACCCTGTCGTGTGAATGAGGCCTTAGAACTTTACCACCAATTTCTCATATTTTCAAGGTTTCAAAAGGCTATTTTTTCAGGGACCAGTTCAGTTCTGAAGTGGCTTTGAAGGCCTTCTATATTAGAAAGTCCCCCTAAATCACCCCATTTTGAAAACTGCACCCCTCAAAGTATTCAAAACCACATTCAGAAAGTATTTTAACCCTTTAGGCGTTTCACAGGAATTAAGGCAAAGAAGAGGTGAAATTTACAAATTTCATTTTTGTTGCCGAAATTCATTTGTAATAATAAAAAAAAAAAAAAAAAAAAAAAAAAAAGGTTTTACCAGAAAAACGCAACTCAATATTTATTGCCCAGATTCTGCAGTTTTTAGAAATATCCAACATGTGGCCCTAGCGTGCTACTGGACTGAAGCACCAGCCTCAGAAGCAAAGGAGCGCCTAGTGGATTTTGGGGCCTCCTTTTTTTTAGGAATATAATTTAGGCACCATGTCAGGTTTGAAGTGGTCTTGTGGTACCTAAACAGTCGAAAGCCCCCAAAAGTGACCCCATTTTGGAAACTACACCCCTCAAGGCATTTTTCTAGGGGTATAGTTAGCATTTTGACGCCACAGTTTATTTGCAGAATTTAGTGGAATTAGTCTGTGAAGATGAAAATCACCTTTTTTTTCTGTGGAAACATAGAATCTTTTCATTTTTACAAGGAATAAAGGAGAAAAAGCACCCCAAGATTTGTAAAGCAATTGTTCCCGATTATGGCAATACCCCATATGTGGTTATAAATTGATGTCTGGTCCCATTGCAGGGTTTAGAAGGGGAGAAGCGCCTTTTGGATTTAGGAGCGCAGATTTTGCTGGATTGGTTTTCAGTGCCATGTCGGATTTGCAACGCCCCGGGGGGACAAAAACAGTGGAAACCCCCCAAAACTGACCCCATTTTGGAAACTACACCCCTCAAGGAATTTCTCTAGGGTTAGAGTGAGCATTTTGACCTCACAGGTTTTTTGTAGAATTTAGTGGAATTAAGCAATGAAAATTAATATCAACATTTTTGTCCACTAAAACGTTGAATTTTTTAATTTTCACAAGGGATAAAAGAGGAAAAGCACCCCAACAGCAAATTTCTTGCGATTATGGCAATACCCCATATGAGGTCATAAATGTTTTTTTATTAGAAATTAATTAACCCTTTCAGGACTGATCCTTTTTTGCTTTTTCATTTTCGTTTTTCACTCCCCGTCTCCAAGAGCCATAATTTTTTTTATTTTTCCGTCCAGAGAGCAGTGTGAGGGCTTATTGTTTGCGGGAAGAGTTGTATTTTATATTGACACCATTTAAAGTACCATATAATGTACTGGGAAACTGAACAAAAATAATTTGCTGATGTGCTACAAACCCCCTAAATGTGGCGATCGCAATCGAGCACCGCATTTAAGGTGTTAATTGCCTAAATCAGCGGCGATTAGCCACTGATCGGCAACACTGGAGTGTCAGCTGTCGGGGACAGCTGACCTCCCAGTTCCCGATGCACACCTAGTCGCCGACAGTGTGCATCGGGAACGACACAGTGACTTCCTGTCACTGACAGGAAGCCTATCGGGACCAGCCGAAGGTTGGTCCTGATGGGCTTCCGTCCATGCCAGACACAGAGGCCATTGTTTGGCTTCCTTTTGCCAGGCTATCGGCAAACCCAGCGATTTCGTACCAGGGTCTGCCGATATGCTAGAAACCCCTAAAATTCGGCGATTGCAACCGATCGCCAAATTTAAGGGGATAATTCGCAGAAATCAGCGGCAAAGGACCGCTGGCCGGCAAGAGTGGAGAGTTAGCTGTCGGCGACAGCTGACCTACCGGTTCCCGGTGCACACTGTCGCCGACTGTGTGCACAGGAAACAACTCAGTAACTATACGTCCTCGTGCGGGAAGTAACCTCCCGCAACTACGTATAGTTACTTACTAGTGCGGGTAGGGGTTAAAGGAGTTGTCTGGTTTCAGCAAGATGAATGTTATTTTGTGTAAAATTAAAAGTTATACAAATTTCCAATATACTTTATTAATTCCTCACGGTTTTCAAGATCTCTGCTTGTTGTTATTCAGTAGGTACATTCATTGTTAACTTCCAGCGGATAACATTCCCTTTATGGTCATGTGATGGACACAGGTGCACAGCTCGTTCTAGTATGTGTATCAGAACCGTCTTCTAACTAACCCAGTACCTGTGTGTCCATCACATGACCAGAATTATATCCGCTGTAGTAAAGAATTAATGTTCCTACTGAATAATAGCAAGCAGAGATCTTGAAAACCGTGAGGAATACCGAAAATATATTGGAAAATTGTATAACTTAAATACAAAAAAATAAAAAATCTGCTGAAAATGGACAGCCCCTTTAATCATATCAAATGCATGACTAGAAGGCCTCAAGCACATGGTCGAGCAGTGTATAGAGTCCCTGTGGTTCAGTGCTACAGAGCCGTCAGCGCCATCATATTTAAATATTCTCCTCAAAAGCAATGCTGCTAGGGGTGGCACGAGTGCAGACGTCATCTCTAAGTGTCATATTGTCAAAGTGTCCTGGCAGTTATACATGGCAGTTAGACAGGGTAAGCTGCATTACCAAACCAAACAAACTTGCATACATTCGAATTACACCGCGTTCCAAATGTTATTTTTCGCTGATTTTCCTAAATAAATAGATGCAAATGACAGTCAGTATAATCTTCAAGCCATCAACCGTTGGAGTATAATGCGAATTTTATTGAACAAATCTAATAACAGATTTTTTTTAGAGGTAAATAACTCAAAATGCACAGTTTCACATTATTATACACAACAGAGATCAAAACATTTTAAAGGTTGTAAAGAGAACTAAAATGGTAATTTGTTGAATTTGCAGCATCGGGAGGTCATATTTACAGAAATCAAAAGCTCTTTCAATCAAAAAAACTTAACAGGCCAAGTTACATGTTAACATAGGACCCCTTCTTTGATATCACCTTCACAATTCTTGCATCCATTGAATTTGTGAGTATTTGGACAGTTTCTGCTTGAATATCTTTGCAGGATGTCAGAATAGCCTCCCAGAGCTTCTGTTTTGATGTGAACTGCCTCCCACCCTTATAGATATTTTGCTTGAGGATGCTACAAAGGTTCTCAATAGGGTTGAGGTCAGGGGAACATGGGGGCCACACCATGAGTTTCTCTCCTTTTATGCCCATAGCAGCCAATGACACAGAGGTATTCTTTGCAGCATGAGATGGTGCATTGTCATGCATGAAGACAATTTTGCTACGGAAGGCACGGTTCTTCTTTTTGTACCACGGAAGAAAGTGGTCAGTCATAAACTCTACGTACTTTGCAGAGGTCATTTTCACACCGTCAGGGACCCTAAAGAGGCCTACCAGCTCTTTCCCCATGATTCCAGCCCAAAACATGACTCCACCACATCCTTGCTGACGTCGCAGCCTTGTTGGGACATGGTGGCCATTCACCAACCATCCACTACTCCATCCATCTGGACCATCCAGGGTTGCACGGCACTCATCAGTAAACAACACGGTTTGAAAATTAGTCTTCATGTATTTCTAAGCCCACTGCAACCGTTTCTGCTTGTGAGCATGGTTTAGGGGTGGCCGAATAATAGCTTTATGCACACTTGCAAACCTCTGGAGGATCCTACACCTTGAGATTCGCGGGACTCCAGAGGCACCAGCGGCTTCAAATACCTGTTTGATGCTTTGCAATGGCATTTTAGCAGCTGCTCTCCTAATCCTATTAATTTGTCTGGCAGAAACCTTCCTCATTATTCCTTTATCTGAACGAACCCGTCTGTGCTCTGAATCAGTCACAAATCTTTTCACAGTACGATGATCACGCTTAAGTTTTCTTAAAATATCCAATGTTTTCATACCTTGTCCAAGGTATTGCACTATTTCACGCTTTTAGGAAGCAGAGAGATCCTTTTTCTTTCCCATATTGCTTGAAACCTGTGGCCTGCTTAATAATGTGGAACGTCCTTCTTAAAGAGGCTCTGTCACCAGATTCTCAAATCCCTATCTCCTAAAGCATGTGATCGGCGCTGCAATGTAGATTACAGTAACTTTTTTGTTTGTTTTTTTAAAACGTTCTTTTTTGGCCAAGTTATGAGCTAATATATATATATATATATATATATATATATATATATATATATGTATGCAAATGAGCTTTGAAATGGACAACGGGGCGTTTTTTTTTTCGTTATGTTCAACTGGGCGTGAATTGTGTTTTTAACTGGGCGTGTTTATGTGTATGACGCTGACCAATCAGTGACCAGTCAGCGTCAACACTCCTCTCCATTCATTTACACAGCTGCACAGCGTTCTTACTAGAACGATGTGCAGCTACATACACAAGTGTCCTGATAATGAATACATATGAAATCCAGCCTGGACGTCATGTGTATTCAGAATCCTGACACTTCTGACTCTTTTCTCTGAGATTTCCAGCAAGGGAAACGAAATCTCGTTTACCTCGTAATTTCGCGAGATTTCGTTTCCCTTGCTTCTGAAAAAAGTCAGAAGTGTCAGGATTCTGAGTACACATGACGTCCAGGCTGGATTTCATTTGTATTCATTATCAGGACACTTGTGTATGTGGCTGCACATCGTTCTAGTAAGAACGCTGTGCAAATGGAGAGGAGTGTTGACGCTGACTGGTCACGGATTGGTCAGCATCATACACATAAACACGCCCAGTTAAAAACACAATACACGCCCAGTTGGACATAACGAAAAAAAAACGCCCCATTGTCCATTTCAAAGCTCATTTGCATATATATATGTATATATATATATATATATATATATATATATATATAAAATTGCTCATAACTCGGCCAAAAATGAACGTTTTTAAAAAAAAAAACACGTTACTGTTATCTCTATTGCAGCGCCGATCACATGCAATAGGAGATAGGGGTTTCAGAATCTGGTGACAGAGCCTCTTTAAGTAGTTTTCCTTTGATTGGGCACACCTGGCAAACTAATTATCACAGGTGTCTGAGATTGATTACAATGATCCAAAGAGCCCTAAGACACAATACCATCCATGAGTTTAATTGGAAAACTAATAATTCAATGTTAATGACACTTAAATCCAATGTGCATAATAATTTGGAACACGGTGTATTACATTCAATATTTACCTGTTTTCAGACCAAAAAAAACATGTTCACTACCGCACTCATCGTTGTAGCGGTTGTTGGTTTACAATCCTACCGCCCATTTAGGCCTTTGGAAAATTCAGTCCACATCAGTCCCTCTCTCCTCCCATCGCCCATGCACTATTCACTTTCCTGAAGCACCTTAACCCATCTCATCCCACTGCTCAACACAAAGTCGCTCTTATAAATCGCTGAACCATCTGCTGTCTCTCTCCATTCTCCTGCTACTAGCTGCAAGGGACATCTCTCCCAACCCAGGTCCTCCCTTTTCTTCTGCCAAGCCCAACCACTTACATGCCACACATATACAAGGAACGGTAAAAAGATTTGCAGGGTTTCTGTCTTCGCCTGTCTTTTAACTGTTCGCTCTGGAATTCATGACATCACCGCCGCTTTAATACAAAACACCAGTGATTGTCTATCCGCTGTCTCTAACATCATGTCCTCTCTATCTGAAACTGAATCTTTCTAAAACGGAGCTCCTTGTGTTCCCACCATCTAGTAACCTCCCTAAACCTGATGTCTCCATCTGTGTGTGGCACTACCATAACTCCTAGGCAGCAACGCACGCTGTCTCTGGGTTATTTTGGACTCTGATCTTACCTTTACTCCTCAGATTCAATCACTTTCACCTCAAAAACATCCCCAGATTCCGCCCTTTTCTTAGGCTGGGTTCACAGTTTTTTGCAGGCAGAAAATCTGCCTCAAAATTCAGTTTGGAACTTTGAGGCAGATTCTCCTCTACTTGCACGTCGATTTTCCCAGCGTTTTTCGTCCATGCCCATTGAAATCAATGGGAGGCATTTTCGGCCGTTTTTTGGTGCGTTTTCCAACTAGGTTTTTGCGTCAAAAAAACTCTGTGTGATCTGACCCTTACAGTACAAACAGTCAAAACTCTCATTGTTGCTCTGATTCACTCTCGTCTTGACTACTGTAACTCATTACTAAATCGGTCTTCCCCCTCACTAAACTCTCCCCTCTCCAATCTATCCTCAATGCAGCAGCCAGCCTCATCTTTCTGACCAACCGCTACGCCAATGCCTCTACCCTATGCCAGTCACTGTACTGGTTGCCCAGTCCCTTCAGAATAAAATTCAAACTTATTAGTCTCCCCCACAAAGCTCTCCACAGTGCTGCACCTCCTTACATCTCCTCCCTCATGTCGGTCTACCAGCCTACTCGGGCTCTACGTTCTGCCAACGACCAAGGATCAACATCCTCCATAATCCGAACCTCCCACTCCCGTCTGTAAATCTTATCTCGTGTTGCACCAGTCCTCTGGAATGCGCTACCCCAGACAATCAGATTAATTCCCAACATCCAGTTTTAAACGTGCCCTGAAAACACATCTTTTTAGACAGCCCTCTAACATTCCCTGAACTGACCCCTTTCCTTTGCCCCCTATTACATTAGTCATGAGGACTTGACCCCCTCATTCAGCAGTATCCCCCACACTCCTTGCACCCTAATGCACTTCATGTTTGTCATACACAGATACAGGCTGGTGACCGGGTCATGCAGCTTTATGTGTACTATCCTATTATATAAAAGATGGCCGGACCATTGTACTGAACAAACACTTTTACTTCTGGTGTCTCCCTTATTTCCTCTTGTTTGAATTGTTAGTTATTTTTGTCGCTATGTAATGTCTGATATTGTCCGTACAGGTTCCTTCTGAATTGTAAAGTGCTGCGGAATATATAAAGATTCTTATTATTACGACTAGAGGAAAATACCTCTGGAATATGGTGTCTGAAGGAACACGCCTCCAAATGAAATCCGAGGCATACGGAGATACACAGCAGGGACCCATCGACTTCTCTGGGTTATGAATTATGAGCCATAATGTGTTATTGTGAACAAGCCCTTAGGCAAACCAATTGTATTCTGTCCTGAGTGACATGGAGCAGCTCAGCACCACTTTCTAGAGATTACCTCTCTGTGTATATTTGATTTACTACGGTGGTGTGAATCTAACTGACCTTTCTACTATTTTTAGATGTGTGATTGAATAGATTTTATGGCAGGCAAGCCAGCATATCAGCACAGACAGTGATTGAATTGCAGTTACAGATTAGCCATGGGGGGAGGGGACAACAACTGTGAACATACACTATTTTGAGAGAACTAACATATAGCCCCAGTCAGTATGGACAGGATGTAGCAGCTGTCACAAGAGTCCGTGGTCTACGTGAGCCACATATATAGAGTAGTTAAAACTAAAGTCCATATGGGCAGATCATTATATAACTCAGTAAACATACAGAGGAGGTTGTATGAGAATATCCCGGGATATGTAAACTCACTTGGCCCTAGGTAACACCTCATTTGGTCTTTTATCATCTTGCTCCTAAACTTATAAGCCATATGACTCTATATTATAATGCTTTTATGATACTAGGATTTATTTTTTAATTGTAATGACAGTATCAGCGAACAGGAGAGGTAACTGAGCAGATAAGACAGGTAATAAAAGGCCTGAGTGCAGGAAGAGATCCCTCTCCATAGATATAAATGATACTGTCGGAAACAGCCGAACAGGCTCATTTGGCTGTCCCACCTACAACTGGGATTTGGGGACCATCGTTCTCGACATCAGTGGAGGTCCCAGTGGTCTAGCCCTAACCCAACTCTTATAACCTGTGTAAATTCTAAATAAATAGAGAGAAGTAATGCTACTAAAGGAGAATACCTCTACAGTCCTGGCCAAAATTTTAGAGACTGTCAAATTTTGGTTTTCACAAAGTTTGCTGCTTCAGTTTTTATAGATTGTTATGAAGAGTGATCAGATGAATTACAATTAACTAGTCATTCCTTGCCATGAAAATTAAGTTAATTACAAAAACCCAATCGACTGCATTTCAGCCTTGCCACAAAATGAGCTGCTAACAATTTCAGTGATCTTCTCGTTAGCTCAGGAGAGAGTGTTACGGAGGACAAGGCAGCTGATATAATTCATTCGGCATGAAAGAGTGAGAAGAGCAGGCTGGTTGCTTTAAAAGTAGGGATGGTGCTTGAAATCATCATCTTCTTCTGTTAACCATGGTTACCTCCAAGGAAACATGTGCAGTCATCATTGCTTTGCATCAAAAAGACTTTACATGCAAGGACATTGCGACTTTGAAGATTGCCCCTAAATCAACCATTTATTAGATCATCAAGAAGTTCAATTGCTGTGAAGAAGGCTTCAGGGCACCCAAGAAAGTCCAGCAAGCGCCAGGACAGTCTCCTAAAGAGGATTTGGAAACGGGATCAGTTCAACACCAGCGCAGAGCTTGCTCAGGAATGGCAGCAGGCAGATGTTCGTGCACCTGCACGCACAGTAAGGTGACAGGCTGGTCTGATATCAAGAAGGGCAGCAAAGAAGCCTCTTCTCTCCAAGAAAAACATCAAGGACAGACTGACAATCTGCAGGAAGTACAGGGATTGGACTGCAGAGGACTGGGGTAAAGTTATTTTCTCTGGTGAAGTCCCCTTCAGACTGTTTGGGACATCTGGAAGAATGATTGTCCAAGGAAGAAAAGGTGAGCGCTGCCATAATACCTGTGTCATGCCAACAATAAAGCATCCCGAGACCATTCATGTGTGGGGTTGCGTTTCATCCAAGGGAGTGGGCTTGCTCATACACTTCAATGAATAAAGAATGGTATCTAAACATCCTCAAAAGAGCAACTTCTCCCAATGATCCAGCATCAATTTGGTGATGGACAATGCCTTTTCCAGCAAGATGGAGAACCATGTCACAAAGCAAAAGCGATAACGAAGTGGATCGGTGAACAAAACATTGTAATTTTGGGTCCATGTCCAGGAAACCACAGATATCAATCCCACTGGGAACCTGTGGTCAATCCTTAAAAAGTGGGTTGACAAACAAAATAACAGAAATAGTGATAAACTCCAAACACTGATTAGGCAAGAATGGGTTGCCATCAGTCAGGATTTGGCCCAGAAGCTGACATCCAGCATGCCAGGGCGAATTGCTGAAATCTTGATAAAAGAAATAGGTCAACACTATAAATATTGAGTCTTTGTATAAACTTGATGTATTTTTCAGTAAAAGCTTAAAAACACATGAAATGCTTATGACTGTACTTCAGCATACCATAGAAACATCTGACAAAGATCTAAAAACACTGAAGCAGCAGAATTTGTGGAGACCAAAATTTGTGTCCGTCTCAAAACTTTTGGCCAGGACCGTATATACAGAGTATGATGGAGCGTGTCACAATTTTTATTTCTATTTGTTTCATACAGAATCTTATAGAAAAAACGTCCATATGCAATCAGACATAAAAAGGTAAAATAGGGGGCACAAGCACCTCTGTAGGAGCTGCATTACAGTAGAAAACCGAGCCATAATACAGCCATGAGCTTCTAGTAAGGGACTTGCTGATTGGTGGAGATCTGACCCCTGAGACCTTATCGATCACTAGAACAGAGTCCACAGAACTAGTAAAGAAGAGTGCCCCCCCCCAAATTTCTGTTTAGCGCCACTTTCAACTATGCACTTTAAGACTTGGCCCCCACAGTGATATTGTGCAGTGTATCTGATGTCAGTGGATCCTAGTGCAATATTGGGTGTTATTTTTGCTAGTGTTAACCTATGTTGGGTGGGGAGGCATTAAATTGTATGTGTACATGATACATCAGGCACTCACGATTTTATAATCAGAAATGCTGACGTTAGTGGATTTATTCCAATCACAAAATCGCAGACACGTGAAAGAGCAAGTACAAGCCATATGTCATGTGCCCCCCCCATTATTAGTTGTCATCACTTGTGAACGAGGCCTTAAAGGGTCTTTCATAGAACATCTGTGTTTGCTATTTCTGTTGCGGTGCTCCGTCATAGAGGCAGAGCAACGAAAATACCGGAAGCACTGGATCCGTTACATGACAGACACCTTCACCGCCCGACGGAACCCATTGACTTTAATAGGTTTGGTCGAGTTTCCACCATAGGGCCCGTTATTTTAATAGACAAGATAGCGCAGCATGCTGTACTGTATTTGTCCGCCATTTTTTGACAACCTGTGACGGAGGCACCTAACGTTGCCTGCAATGCTGATGTGAACAAAGCCTTAGGCGGGATTCACACGACCGGGTCGCGTCCGAGCCCGAGTGCCGGCCATTCTGTCCGGTCGGTTTGCATAAAGTTATGCATCCGTGCCGGGCCGGGCAGATCCGGACAGTGACATCAGCGGCAACTCTTGAAGGGGAATCCCCATGTGTTCGGGGATTCCGCTTCAGGAGTTTCCCCTGATGTCACTGCCCAGATATGGACAGAGACATCAAGCGCTCTGTCCAGGAGCGGAATCCCCGAACACACGGGGATTCTGCTCCTTCAAGGAGCTAAAGTGCGGCTAGCACATAGCAGAGCGGGGAGATACCTCCACGCTCTGCTATAGTGGCGTCGCTACAGTAGTAGCAGCAGCAGCTGCTAGCGGCGCCATCGAAGGTGTCACCGGGCCAAGGCGCTTTTAAAACAAGCAGGAGAAGGGAGCCAGCGCAGCGCTCCCTTCCACCTGCTGTACACCCCGGCCCTGCCACACCGTGTACAGCGATGCCATTCGTCAGAATGGCATCAACTCCTCCTCCTCACATGCACTCTGCGCTGTGAGGAGGAGGAGATAGAGCGCAAGAGCCGGAAAACCCGGCCGTCACTCGGGACACATCCCGGTGATGGCCGGGTATTACCCGGCCCCATAGACTTCTATGGGAGCCGGGCAGCCGGGTACCCGGGCGAAAATAGAGCATGTCCTATTTTTTGACGGGCGGTTTTCCCGGCCGTCAAAAAATCGGTCGTGTGAATAGCCCCATTAGGGGTCTATTATTCCTAATGCAGCCGGGTGCCGGCCGATTTATGAACGGCCGGCACCCGGCCGGGAAACCCTGCCGTGTGAATGAGGCCTTAGGCCCCAAGCACACGACCATAGCCTTCATCCGGAATTAGACCCATTCATTTATTTTGCCCACGGACACCTTCCTGTATATTTACGGTAAGGTGTCTGTGCCGTAGAGAGGCTCCGCAAAAGATAGGACTAGGGATGTCACGATACCAGAATTTAGACTTCGATACCGATACTTCGTGTAGTATTTGCGATTTCGATACCAAAACGATACTTTGCCATCAGTAATAAAAAAAAAAAAAAAAAAGTTCTTCCATTTTCAGGTGAGATTAATTTTGAATGTGCCTCACATTAATAGTAATTAACCCCATCATGTTTCTCAGTCATAATGGGTTAATGTGTGAGGTACATGGTGGGGTTAATTGCTATTAATGTGAGGCACATGGAGATTAAATTCATCACACCTCCTGCCTCACAACAAGTGATAGAAAGCAGTTTTTATTTTATTTTTTTATAGCGTACACATAAATGATGCAAAAAATTTGTTGTGCAGGTTATTACAGCCACGCCAATACCGAATATGTGAATATTTTATGTTGAGACTTATTTTAATGTTTATTGTAAAAAAAGGTGTATGTGTATTTTTATTTTATTTAATACTACTTTCTGTTTTTACTTTATTTTTTAAACTTTCAAGTACTGGCATATATCTATATACTGATAGTACACAGGCATATATCTATATGCCAGTACATTAGCCTGTGTAGGATAGCACACATGCAATTAGGACATACCTAAGTATGCCCTAACAAGAAATATGGTTAGACAGCCCTGGGGTCCTTCAACGGAACCTGGATTGTCTGCCCATATATGGTATGGCCCTCAATCGCGTCACAGGGATTCCTGTGATGTGATCCAAGGGGCATCCCCCTTCTCATTTTCTCCTGAATGCTGCAGTCAGCTTTGACTCAGGGGAATAGCGGCGGAGATGAGGTTTCCCTGATCTCCGCCGTTATAGAGCGGGACTGTGGCGGTGTAATACAGCCATTGCCCCACTCCTGACAACAAGTGCGCGCGCGGTCATCATGAGGAGATGAGGCCGGCGCTGCACTAATGAGCTGCGGCACAGGCGCTGAAGACAGAACACGGGGGTGTTTTGCAGTGCGGCCGCCATGCTCTGTCTTCAGTTCCGCCGCTCATTAGTGCAGCGCCGGCCGCATCACCTCATGCTGACCGCGCACTTGTCAGGACTCCGGAGTGGGGCAATGACTGTATCACACAGCCGCAGTCCCGCTCTCATACATTCATGTGTTACTATACTTAGCTGCGCAGCTAAGTATCGAAATACATGAAATAACGGTATCTAAACAGTATCGAAGTTTCGATGCATCGTGCAGCCCTAGATATGACATGTGCGATTTTTTGCTTTTTACGGACCGTGCTCCCATACAAATGCGAGTGGCTGTCAGCGGCCGGCCGTGCCCATGGGGCCTTAGTTCTAAGCACCTGAGCCCCATTGAAATGAATTGCAGGGTGACCGTCATACAAGTCATGAAATGCAACTTTGTTCACATCTGCGTCTGAGCCACCTCGCACATCGCATGACAGAAACTGCGCCTGATGAATCATGAATCATTTGGCTTAACAAGGTCAACGGAAACTGTGACGGAGGTTCTGACACAGATGTGAACAGAGCCTAATCCGTTGTCACACTTGCACCATTGAACACAGTCCAGAAGTAGCTCTGTAGCCCTAACCTTACCCTAGAACGTCCTCCTATATATTTTGTTATGCAAAAGTCCAGTGAAAAGCTCATGAAAGGGAAGTGTGAATGTATGCCTAAAACTGTCACTCTACAAAAAGTTCTGGTGTAGCACTATGAAAGCCGCACTACAATCGCATGGTATGACTCGCGTGTACAGGCCCTGGACGCCCTCATTAACTAGTGGAAACAAAGTAAATACTATATACGAGTAGAAAGCGTGGATACCGAGTACGAGTCCTCTGGTCCCGGGCCGCAACTCTCTCCTCACCAGGTGGGCGAAATCCTGGTAAGCGCCAAACCACTCATGCCCCCCGGTAAGGAGCCGCTCCTCCTCCTCGTACCGGGAGTCCCAGTACTCCAACTCCTTGTACCGACCCGACATGTGCACTTCCCGCCGGCAGCTCCACGGCGAACGATGCCGTCACTGAGGGCGGGTCCTGCGCGTACCCTATCAACAGCGCCGCTGCCTGTACCTTACTAGAGCCACGTGTCCTCCACATACGTCACTGTGTCATGTGTATGTAGTAGTGAAGCTTGCCGGACCGTCCCATCAGCCACTCTGCCCCTCGCCCGCACCGGCTCTTCCCGGCCTCTCACTGCCGCTTCCTGTTTCCGGGTGGCCCGGTGCAGCTGTCACTTGAGCTGATGGCTCCGGCTGCTGCTGCCCGGAGGAGAGGCGCTCCGGCCGGGGGACGCTCCGCTCTTGTGGAGAGCCTACGCCGGGGATGGGAGAACAAGTTCCAGATTCTGATCGACCCCCGGTACACAGCGCTGCTGGGAGTGTGCCTGTTCCTGGCCGAGCTGGGGGTCACACACTGGGTCATCCAGAGAGTCCCATGTGAGTGCAACACGGTCATCTGTCGTATACGATACGTGTATGGTCCGTCCAGTCCTCATCCGTCCGTCCTCTCTCCACAGACACCGAGATAGACTGGAAAGCCTACATGGATGAGGTGGAAGGAGTGCTGAATGGGACCTATGATTACACTAAGCTACAGGGGGACACGGGGCCTCTGGTGTGAGTATATGGGGGGGTCACATGGGCAAGAAATATTTAAAAAGGTTGATGCCAGTTTTCTGGATTAACAGACACATTCCATAGTTGTGCTAATTATATATATATATATATATATATATATATATATATATATATATATATATACACAGACAACAGATCTACCATAAATGATTGCAGAAGCTGGCGTAGGTCCACACCTGCTTGTGACAGGCATAGCTTTGCATTTCCGTCGCATCGAAAACCAAAGTTGCACCAAATTCATTAAAACGTGCGCACCTCCTAATATGATTGGCACATTTTCCACAAACGTAAATTAGCTTAAGACTGGCGTTTGAAAAGCCAGCCTTAGGGCTTATTTACACGCGCCCCGCACGGACCTGTGTTAGTCTATGGGGCCGCGCAGACTGTCCGTGAGTTTCATGCAGCGTGTGTCCGCTGTGTAAAACTCACGACATGTCCTATATTTGTGCATTTCTCGCGCATCACGCACCCATTGAAGTCAACGGGTGCGTGAAAATCACGCGCACCACGCGGAAGCACTTCTGTGGGACGCGCGTGATTCGCGCAACAGCAGTCAAAAGTATGAATGAAAACAGAAAAGCACCACGTGCTTTTCTGTTTACAAACATCCAAACGGAGTGTCATGATGATGATGGCGGCTGCGCGAAAATCACGCAGCCACGCATCATACGCTGCTGACACACGCAGCTGTTAAGTGCCTTTTGCGCACGCAAAACGCACACGCTCGTGTAAATCCGCCCTTAATATGTTTCCCTTCGTGTTCTGGTTGAATGTTTGAGCTTCCCACATTTGTAGCAATGACACTGGATCAACGTCCACAGGTACTAGATTTACTGTGAAAAATGTTTGCATCAAACCAAGAGAAGACCGCAGGGAAATCCGCAGTGGCAAATCCACACCAAATCGTGCAGGTCTGCCACTGCAGATCGGTTAATATTTGAAAAAAATCTGTATACTCGTTCCCAATCTTCTGTCGCTTCACCAGTAAGGCTAGCATGGTTCCTCGCCGGTCTCCACCAATGACGAATTGACACATGCAGCAGTCTTATTGGCTGCTGCGGTCACCCGTCTAGATGACACATCATCACTGGAGGTCAAGATACAGAGACTTGCCTAGTGTTACCAAAAAAGTGGCACTACATTTTTTTTTTTTTTTTTACATTATTATTTTTTTTTTACATTGTACAATTTTCGACACCTGCAGATTTTGCTGTAGATCTATATAGGTGATGTGTCCTCTTAATTTTGCGATAAATCGATGCCACCTGAAGGTACAGTGCCCGCTCATTGTGAATGGCTTGCTCTACAAAATAGTTGTAAAGACTACAAGTCTCTGGAGTAACGTGGTCAATGCATTGAGAAACTTGCTACTGGTGACTATCTGTGGGTTTTTAGTTGATCTAAACACTTGTCATATCCTATCATAGTAAGTTCTAGTATAGCAGTAGAATATGCCATCACTGTAGGTCCTGCTACGCGGCCCGCTATGAGTTGGGAAAATCAGAGCCGTTCAACTAGGCGGCTCATTGATCGGTGCCCGTTTGCGCCTTTCACAAGGGGCAATGGATGGTTTACGCAGGGAGATGTGCTGCCGACAACTATAATATTTATTGCTGCACACGAACAGATCAGCCGATGAATGTGTTTGCTCGCTCATCAGCTGATCGTTGGCCTGTTTACACACGGCAGTGATCGGGAAGGTGCGTTCATATGAACGCTCGTTTGCCCAATCATTGGCCAGTGTAAAATGGCCTTTGATTTTTGGCGTACTGAACCAGCGCTGCTGGTCGCACACAGGTCCCTTCAGTTTATTCCCTGCACAGCAGCGCTCTGAGATGCTCCCAGTGCAGGGAACTAATCTAGGACCTCCGTCCCTTCTTGTGGTCAGTCGGGGTGTCAGAGGATGGTGGGGTGATTTGCCATCATTTTCATCAAGCCTCTTTAAGCTAAAATGTTTCAGCTTTTGCCTGGTAACATGAGCAGTCAGGACGTGGGTGACAACCTTGGTATTACATAATGTATGGGACCAGTGTCATCACCCAGTCTATTTATGTTGAGCTGTCATCAGCGTTAGAAGTAGGGCTTGTCCCTAGCGATAACGTGGTTATCCAACCAGGACTTTGGGTGATGGTGCTGCCTATCTGTGCCAGTGTTGTCACCCAGTAGTGGGTAGAAGTGTTAGGATGTGATATAGCTACATTTGCCTCTAGAGGATGATCCAATACTAGGAAGGGGAAAAAAATAAAAGTTAATTATACCAGGGGCGGACATACCATTGGTGCAGCTGCACAGGGCCCAGCAGGTAAGGGGGCCCACTGTTACCTTAAAGCAACGGTCTTCTGTCTGTTAGTGCATGTACATGATCTGTCTGAGATGATGAATTGTATGGCTAACAATTATTGATGGATCGATAGAGAGACATACGGGGGTGATCTGTAATTACATTTTGGAGAGCCAGGGTCCCATATAATAATCTTGCACTGGGGCCCTCAGGTGTCTGTGGACACCCCTGAATTATACAAAATAAAATCTATATTGTATGTGTTTTTGGATTTACTCAGTTTTTGGTACTTTTTTAAAACAGGTATCCTGCTGGATTTGTATACATTTTCAGTGCTTTCTACTACTTAACGGAGCACGGGACCAACATAAGACTGGCCCAGTATATCTTCGCTGCGCTCTATCTGTTGACACTGTTTCTTGTGTTCCGCATCTACATTGTGACTAAAAAGGTAAGTCACGAATACAGACTGTGTGTGTGTGTGTGTGTGTGTGTGTGTGTGTGTGTGTGTGTGTATAATTAGTGTATGTGTGAAACTGCCTTTTCTATCTGTTATCGTCCATTCTTAGGTACCACCCTATGTGTTCTTCTTCATGTGCTGTGCTTCATATCGTGTGCACTCCATCTTCCTTCTTCGCCTCTTCAATGATCCAGTGGCTATGGTCATTTTATTCTTTGCCATCAACCTGATCTTACAGGACCACTGGAACTGGGGCTGCTTTTTCTATAGGTAATTATAGGAAATATTTTTTTTAGTTGCCCGAATACCAAAATACAAACTTTTCTGCATTTAGATTGTAACATACTTGTACAATATTTTTTAAATAGTTTGTAAAATGGCCACAGTCGTGATGGCGGTTCAAAGGCATTTTCATCTAAAAGGAACCAGTCAGCAGTTTTGGGGACTCAATACTGCTGACCGAGTGATAAAGGAGAGGGGGGGTGCATTTTAAACATACCTTTTTTTTGTTGGTCATGCAAGTTGCATAAGCGAGAAATCGGTGTTTAATTCCCCCGGCGTGCCGATTGCAAGAGCCACTAAGGCGAGACTTGATGTGCAAGTATTCCTGCGCTGCCAGCCACGCCACTCTCCTTTGAGTGGCAGCTCTAGTGGTCTCCTGATTTGCCTCTAGAGCTGTCACTCAGAGCAGATCGCAGCACTTACGACCGCCGCACTGAGGAAATCAAACATTAATTTCTCGGTCATGCAACTTAAGGGTGTTTTACACAGGACGATTATCGGGCAGACGAGCGTTAATATAACGCTCGTTGACGATAATTGCCCTGGGTAAACGGGACGAATCAGAAGATGAACGAGCAAACGCTCTATCATCTGCTGGTCGTATCGTTTTAAAAAAGTAAAAGATTATCGTTGTCGGCAGCACATCTCCCGGTGTAAACAGGGAGATTCGCTGCGACATGATAATAATGGATGGGGACGAGCGATCGGAGTAACGACCACTCGTCCCCATCCATAGCTCCATGTGACGGGAGCAAACGAGCGCCGAACAACGATGTCTCATCGATCTGTGCTCACTGCACCGGCCGCTTATCGGCCGGTGTAAAAGGGCCTTTACATGACCGAGAAAAAGGTATATTTAAAATGCCCTCCCTCTCCACCTATATCACTCTGTCAGCAGTTTTGAGGCATCAAAACCACAGACAGGTTTCCTTTAATAATGTTCTTCCAAAGGTTTGTAGAATCTTTCCGTATTTTGGTAGGGTTGGGGGGGTTCCCTAAGCCCCTTGAACTCTCATCCTAATCTTGGTCGTTAATCTATTCTTCCTCTGAAACACTTCCGAAATTTTCTCAAAATTACTTGGTTTTGCTTCGATTTACCAAAAGATCGTGGCAAGACAAAGCAAATTGACCACAACGTGTGACAATCGCCTTATATACGAGGGTGAGTCAAAAATGATCTGCACTCTGGCTGTAGCGTTTATTTTAATCCACTTTCAGATTAGACAAATACATAATTTTTCGACAATCTCCCTGCTTGCAACACAGCGATCATCAGCGATCTTTGGATGCCGTGTAGCCCTAGCCTTAAGGGTTGAGAAGTATAACTGCAGGCTTTCCACTTCTCCTCTTTTGTTGGATCCATTCCTAGGTTTTTTGGGGGGGGGGGGGGGGCAAAAAATGAGTACAAAAACATTGCAAATGTTGGTGTTTGACTATTGCAAAGGGAGTACTTAATTTTTAGGGTTAATTCACACGCGGCAGATTTGTTGCAGACATTTCTGTACCATTCCATGCACTTGCTGCAGAAACCGTAAAAATCAGGTATAGCAAAAGGGTCTATCCTGTCATTGAGTATTACTCGGAAGCCAGGCGGTAAATGATCTGGTATTTATGATGATCAGTATGGAGCGTGGGATACAACCATAGCTGGTGTGTGTCAGGGTTTTGGATAATAAAAACATCCTATTTCTCCACAATGTTCCTGCAGTTTGGCTGTATCTGTCAAAATGAACATTCTGCTACTCGCTCCTGGACTTCTGTATCTTCTTTTGTGCCGGTTTGGGCTGTTGCGTACGATACCAAAACTCTGTATCTGTGCCGTGCTTCAGGTGAGTTCCCTCTGACCTGGTACCATTTCTTGTACTCGCCATATGCTGATTACAAATTGACTTAGAATGCACATTTCAACAAAAAATTTGTACAATAAGATTTATAGTGAGAACTTTTAGATATTTGCAAGATATTAAACATTATGAATATTTAAACTGTAAAATATTTTTTACGTTTCTATTCACGTTGGGTTTAGGACATCCATTTGATATACTCAATACGGGAAATGCTCCAAACTTATGTATGGAACGTATGCAATATATACAGTTGTATACGCTTCTCATAGAAAAAAAAAGAGAGAGAGAAAATCGTATTAAAAAAAAAGGTAGAACCGCCTGGCGGACACTAAAGGGACACTTCTGGTATCCATCAGGCCCATATGAGTGTCCGTGGACAAACACAGCGTGGATAAGACCTTTTTAATATGCGGTGTGAAGGTAGAGATCTTGCTTTAAATAGCTTGAGCTCAAATTTTGTTGTATACTCCAAATGGACTTGTACATTGATGATGATATCTGGTAATACACGTCTCATAGTTCATTTTTATTCTGCCACAATGTGATACCACAGGTTATCTTGGCACTACCCTTTCTGCTGGAAAATCCTGCTGCGTACCTCATACGTTCCTTCGATTTCGGTAGACAGTTCCTATTTCAATGGACAGTAAATTGGCGCTTCCTCCCAGAGTATGTATTTCAGCATCGTGCTTTCCACCTAGCGTTACTTGCAGCTCATCTCACCGGACTACTGCTCTTTTGTTTTTACCGATGGCACAGGTACCTACTGTAAATAGTGTATTGGTGGAAATATATTAAGACATCGCAAGTGAGTTCAATATATTTGGTTTATATTTAACACAGGTCCAGGCAGAGCATTCTTACAGTCTTGAAGGATCCAGCACAAAGGAAACCCCAGTCACACAGACTTTCAGCAAATAGTATCCTTACCAAAAATAAAAGCAAATGTTTCCAGCAGTTGTATTCTATAAGGCTATGTTCACACCTGTGTTACTGCTTTCCGTAATTCTGCTCCATCAAAGAAGCGATTTGTTCCATTGCACCACAGACACGACCGGCAGCCGACGGAACACATGGGCTTTAATTGGTTCCATCAGCTTTCTGGTAATCACTGCCAGATCTACTATGGAGGCCACTAACGGAGCCTCCGGCGCAGATGTGAATAGAGCCTTACTGTAGTTTAGTCTTCACTCGTGAAATTTTTCACTTTTATACATAACACAAGCTCTGTCTAGCTGATGGCTACCTGACGGAACTGTACTTAAAGTGTAACTAGATGTTCAACAAGCTTGTGACATGTCGAAGTTTTGATTGGTGGGGGTACGAGCACTGAGACCCCCGCCAATCGCTAAAACGAAGCTGCAGAAACGCATGGGTGAGCGCTGAGCCGCTTCGTTTCTGTTTGGCTTTTTCCGGAGATCAATGTAGCGGTGTACGGGCTCAATAGAAAGTCTATGGGCCCGTACTCCGCTACATCAGCTTTCCGGAAAAAGCCGAACAGAAATGAAGCGGCTCAGCGCTTCTTCCACTTCGTTCTAGCGATTGGTGGGGATCTTGGCGCTCCGACGCCCCACCGATCAAAACTTCTGACGTGTCACTATGACATGTTAGAAGTTTGTTGAAGGTTAAGTTACCCTTTAATATTTAAAGTTATTAACATTAAGACAAGCAGTCTAGCTGACTGCTTGAGTTACACTGTTTTCTAACTAACATATGACAACGTTTTTGCAACATTACCAACAACTGCTACTAGCAAAATACATTCACCACCAGTTACAAACCAGAAAAAAAGGCATAGGACACAAAACATGGCAAGATTGAAAATAGGGGAGATTTATTAATAGTGTTGTAAAATGCAGCATTTTATGAGATGGCGCAAATGGATAAAAATGTAGCAAAAATGCTAAATTTGGCGCAACTTGCTAGACGTGTTCCTTTCTTAGGCCACTTTATAACGAGTATTTTACACAAAAAATGGTGCATGCAGTTTAATAAATAGGGTGCATTTTATGACTTCTGAAAAGTGGAAGGAGCAAAAAGTGTCCAACACATAATAAATTTGGCGCAGGCCGTGTGCTCTACTTTTTTGGCAGGTTTTTCTTTGTCAATTTCCCCCAATGTGTTTATTACCTATGTCTGGTCTAAAGGGCATAAGCTATGTGGGAATCCGCATGTTGCAGGATATAGCTTATGTTCTCATCCAAAATGGTTACAGGGCCTTGCGAAAGTATTCACCCCCTTTCCCCCTCCCTCTGTGTTTTTTTTTTTTTAGTGTTTTGTAGCATTAAAACTTTTAATTAAAATGGATTTTAGGGTGTTTGTACCACTTGATTTACACCATGCCTAACACTTTGAAGGTGCAAAATATTTTTGTGACTGTTAGAGAAATTTACAATTAAGGCAAAAACTGAGAACTTTATTGTGCATACGTATTCACCCCTGAAAGTCAATATTTTGTGGAGCCACATTTTCTGTCATAACAGATGCAAGTCTCATGGGGTTTGTCTCTATTAGCTTAGCACATCGAGACACTGGGATTTTCGCCCATTCTTGCAGACAAAACTGCTCCAACTCCTTCAGGCTAGATGGGTTGTGTTGGTGTTCAGCGGTCTTCAAGTCATGCCGCAGATTCTCAATTGAATTGGGGTCTGGGCTTCCCCTTAACCTGTTGCCGACACATGATGTTTATGCTTGGTATGAGCAGCTGGACGTTATCGCATCATGACTAGCATAGACTGCATTCTGATCGCATGGGAAAAACAAGTGTGCCCGCGCGATCGGGAGCAGGGCAATGGCTGTAATACACAACCGCAGCCCAAACCCTGATCCACACTTCTCCACAACTTTGTCAATGACCTGTTTGGGGAGCTCCTTGGTCTTCATGTTTTTTTGCTTAGTGGTGTTGCAGACTCGGGGACCTATTAGAACAAGTGGATTTATCCTGACATGTGACAGAACATGTGACACGTTAATTGCACACCGGGAACTTATTTAACTAATTAACTTCTAAAGTTATTTGGTTTGACTCAACCTTATTTAGGGGTTGCAGAGAAAAGGGGGTGAATACATATGCACTCACATCTTGTTTGTTTTTAGATAATTTTATTTGAGATTTTTTTTGTTTCCTTCTACTGAAACAATTTGGACTATCCTGTCAGGTCAATTACATAAAAACAAATTTAAATCCGCTTTAATTCCAGGTTGTAATGCAACGAAACAGGAAAAACACCAAGGGTGGTGAATACTCCCGCGAGGTACTGTATATATTTTGTGTATAGGACTGCTGCTCAGTCCTAATGTAGGACTGTATAGAACCTAGTAGATCTAGCTCCTTTTCTTGTCCACACCGTGCCAGCACCAGCTGATTAATTGTGGTGCCAGGCAGGTCATCCCTAGCAATTAGTCTCTTATATTACTCAGGGCTGAAGGGGGAAAGATGGCTTTTCAATATTAAAGAGGACCTATCAATTCTGAGAAAAAGTCAGTAAGGCCCACTTTACATCTAGTTTTACATCTAGTTTCTGAACTACATTTATCGTGTATGTTGGGAAAGCTTAAAGAGGCTCTGTCACCAGATTTTCAAACCCCTATCTCGTATAGCAGCAGATCGGCGCTGCAATGTAGATTACAGTAACGTGTTTTTTTTTTCAAAAACAAGCATTTTTGGCCAAGTTATGAGCATTTTTATATTTATGCAAATGAGCCTCTTAAGTCCAACTGGGCGTGTATTATGTGTGTAACATCTGGGCGTTTTTACTTGTTTTACTAGCTGGGCGTTGTGAATGGAAGTGTATGATGCTGACGAATCAGCATCATCCACTTCTCTTCGTTAACACCCAGCTTCTGGCAGAGCACAGACACACAGCGTGTTCTCGAGAGATCACACTGTGACGTCACTCACTTCCTGCCCCAGGTCCTGCATCGTGTCGGACGAGCAAGGACACATCGCGACAGAGGCTACATCGACTTACCTGCAAACGCCGATGCTGCTGCAGAATCAACTGTAGCCTCTGGTGCCGATGTGTCCTCGCTCGTCCGACACGATGCAGGACCTGGGGCAGGAAGTGACGTCACAGCGTGATCTCTCGAACACGCTGCGTGTCTGTGCACTGCCAGAAGCTGGGTGTTAACGAAGAGAAGTGGATGATACTGATTCGTCAGCATCATACACTTCTATTCACAACGACCAGCTAGTAAAACAAGTAAAAACGCCGAGATGTACACACACAATACACGCCCACTTGTACTTAACTTTAAACACGCCCAGTTGTACTTAAGAGTGCTCATAACTTGCCCAAAAATGCTCGTTTTTAAAAGAAAAAAAAACGTTACTGTAATCTACAGGGTGGGCCATTTATATGGATACACCTAAATAAAATGGGAATGGTTGGTGATATTAACTTCCTGTTTGTGGCACATTAGTATATGGGAGGGGTGAAACTTTTCAAGCTGGGTGTTGACCATGGTGGCCATTTTGAAGTCGACCATTTTGTATCCAACTTTAGTTTTTTCAATGGGAAGAGGGTCATGTGACACATCAAACCTATCGAGAATTTCACAAGAAAAACAATGGTGTGCTTGGTTTTAACGTTACTTTATTCTTTCATGAGTTATTTACAAGTTTCTGACCACTTATAAAATGTGTTCAAAGTGCTGCCCATTGTGTTGGATTGTCAATGCAACCCTCTTCTCCCACTCTTCACACACTGATAGCAACACCGCAGAAGAAATGCCAGCACAGGCTTCCAGTATCCGTAGTTTCAGTTGCTGCACATCTCGTATCTTCACACAATAGACAATTGCCTTCAGATGACCCCAAAGATAAAAGTCTAAGGGGGTCAGATCGAGAGACCTAGGGGGCCATTCAACTGGTCCACGACGACCAATCCACTTTCCAGGAAACTGTTCAGCTAGGAATGCTCGGACCTGACACCCATAATGTGGTGGTGCACCATCTTGCTGGAAAAACTCAGGGAACGTGCCAGCTTCAGTGCATAAAGAGGGAAACACATCATCATGTAGCAATTTCAGATATCCCGTGGCCTTGAGGTTTCCATTGATGAAGAATGGCCCCACTATCTTTGTACCCCATATACCACACCATACCATCAATTTTTGTGTTCCAACAGTCTTGGAGGGATCTATCCACGGGATATCTGAAATTGCTACATGATGATGTGTTTCCCTCTTTATGCACTGAAGCTGGCACGTTCCCTGAGTTTTTCCAGCAAGATGGTGCACCACCACATTATGGGTGTCGGGTCCGAGCATTCCTAGATGAACAGTTTCCTGGAAAGTGGATTGGTCGTCGTGGGCCAGTTGAATGGCCCCCTAGGTCTCCCGATCTGACCCCCTTAGACTTTATCTTTGGGGTCATCTGAAGGCAATTGTCTATGCTGTGAAGATACGAGATGTGCAGCAACTGAAACTACGGATACTGGAAGCCTGTGCTAGCATTTCTTCTGCGGTGTTGCTATCAGTGTGTGAAGAGTGGGAGAAGAGGGTTGCATTGACAATCCAACACAATGGGCAGCACTTTGAACACATTTTATAAGTGGTCAGAAACTTGTAAATAACTCATGAAAGAATAATGTAACGTTAAAACCAAGCACACCATTGTTTTTCTTGTGAAATTCTCGATAGGTTTGATGTGTCACATGACCCTCTTCCCATTGAAAAAACTAAAGTTGGATACAAAATGGCCAACTTCAAAATGGCCACCATGGTCAACACCCAGCTTGAAAAGTTTCCCCCCTCCCATATACTAATGTGTCACAAACAGGAAGTTAATATCACCAACCATTCCCATTTTATTTAGGTGTATCCATATAAATGGCCCACCCTGTACATTGCAGCGCCGATCTGCTGCAATACAAGATAGGGGTTTGAAAATCTGGTGACAGAGCCTCTTTAAGACCTACATGATAAACGTGACCATAGGGTACCATTAACCCGACTGAGGCCAAAAGAGTGTTTTCGTTTTTTTTGCCTCTTCCACGGCGCTAGGGTCCCCGCGCAGAGCACCAGCTGATGCGTTGCCTGGGCAAGCTCCTGATGTCACTGTCCATATATGGACAGTGACCAGGATTTTCCCCAGGTCCAGAGTCCTCAGGCAATGTTTACTATTACATTCCATACAGTGGGATTCATTGCAGCCTTCTGTCGGAGGTAAACGTCAGTAGTCCTCCTGACGTATACCTCCAACGCAAGGCGAGAATGCAATTTGAGGAGGGCCTAAGTGATGATAGAGGAAATTAAGACTTATTTCAAATCTATATTTAGCAAAACAGTGCATTTCCTTCAGTATTGCAAGGACTGAGTTATACTGCCTCATGTCTTGTGGGATTTTGACTGTACTGCTAGATTTCGTTCTCCTCTGGGAGGTACCAACTGTGGGAGGAAAGAGCAGATTTTATACAGCATCTGGAGGGCAAAATAGAGCATTGTGCTTAGATCTAGTCAGGATTAGGAGAGCGCGAATCAATTAATAGTTTCACTGTTATGCCAATTTCCTGGTTCATAGAATTGGATGGTAGAATTGATTTACCTATTATTCTCCCTAAAGCAAATCCGCCAACGCATCTTAAAGGGCGGCGAATCAGGCAAAAAAATGTTCTCGCCTCTAAGCAGGAGCCTGAACTTTACCCTATACAGAATATTGTTATTTTATTAGCCATGTAATAAGATATCCCTGTTTATTATGCAGCCCAACTAGAGAAGGAAGACAGCTGCTTGAAAGGGTTAATCTTAGTCTCACTAGATACCCAGAGCCAGTAGCAGCCACACGCTGAGAAGAAAGTTGGAGAGAATATTCCTTGTATCTGTGGTGCTTCTAGTGAGACCCTTCATATTTACCAGCAGGCTCCTCATCATCTGGCTGCTCCATAATACACAATTTATTTAAAATTGCTGCTAATATAAAAACATCCAGCATGTAGTAAGATAGCCGCAGAGATCTCTGTTGTGTACACATGCTGCACACTAAGGGTATGTTCACACAGGGCGCATACGCTGCAGACTTTTCCGCATTGTATCCCACCCAGAAACTGCAAGTCGCATACGCTGCAGACGGCCTGAACTGCCTCAAATGTTTTTGTTTATTCCCGCGACAGTTTTTAGCCAGTCAGAGGGAAAAAAAAAGCGGCATGTTCTTTCTTACTGCTGTTCCACTTCTGACCTCCCACTGAAATCAATGGGAGGCAGAGAACGTTTTTCGCTGCGTTTTTTGGCCGCGGGCGAAAAACACCTCAAATTGCATCAAGAATTTGCAGGCAGGTCCAAATCTGCCTGCAAAAAAAAACCTCAATCTGAACAGGGCCTTACAGAGTAGTGATATCTGCTGCATTTGAATAGCTGGATTAACACTAAATCTTTAAATGTTTTTAATAATATATACTAGTCCTTCTCAATGAATTAGAATATCATCAAAAAGTTAATTTATTTCTGTAAATCAATTCAAAAAGTGAAACTCTTATTATATAGATTCATTACACTCAGTGATCTATTTCCAGCATTTTTTTCTTTTAATGTTGATGAGTATGGCTTACAGATAATGAAAACCCCAAATTGTGTCTCTGAAAATCATTATTGAAATTGGGCTTATATAATATTCTAATTTTCTATACCGAAATGTAGCCCTACTGAAAAGTATGTACAGTATATGCCCTCAATACTTAGTCGGGGCTTCTTTTGCATGAATTACTGCATCAATGCGGCGTGGCATGGAGGCGATTGGCCTGTGGCACTGCTGAGGTGTTATGGAAGCCCAGGTTGCTTTGATAGTCATAATCATCAACATTAAAAGAAAAAAAAATGCAGGAAATAGATCGCTCTGTGTATTATGTATATAATATGAGTTTCACTTTTTGAATTTACTGAAATAAACTTTTTGATACTCTAATTCATTGAGAAGTGTGTGCGTGTTGCGTGTTGCGTGTTGCAGATCATTTTTTTTTTTTTTTTGTATATAGGTTTTATGTTTTGGTCTCCTATTCCTTCATGAGGTTTCCCAAGAAGTGATGGGCTCTTCTTCCTTTTTTTTTTTTTTTTTTTTTTAACTGCCTGCGGCCCCATGCACTCGACCGTGAAAACGGCCGTAATCACGGGCCCATAGACTTCTATTGGCCACGGGTACCTTCCCGTTTGCTTACGGGAAGGTGCCCAGGCCGTTGAAAAATATAGAACATGTCCTATTTCAGGCCGTAATTACGGCACGGGCAGGCCCATAGAAGTCTATGGGGCTCCCGTAATTACGGGTGGCTACGTGTGTGCACCCGTAATTACAGGAGCGTTGCTACGCATGGTACTCACTGTCCAGCGGTAGTCACTGTCACTTACTACCGCTGGACAGTGAGTACCATGCGCTGCGCTCACAATATAGATTTCTAATGTTTCCCTCAAAAACCTGCTACAAAAAAAAGTTCACTTACCCAGAACTCCCTGCTTTCTTCCTCCAGTCCGGCCTCCTGGGATAACGTTTCATCCCATGTGACCGCTGCAGCCAATCACAGGCTGCATCGGTCACGTGGACTGCCGCGTCATCCAGGGAGGTTATACTGGATGTCAAAAGAGGGACGCGTCACCAAGACAACGGCCGGGGTACGTATGAACTTTTTTCTTTCTATCGCTGCGTTCCGCTGCGGAAACTCTGCCCGAAAGAGCTGCCCCTTCTTCCAGCACTGATAGAGAGAAGAGGCTGCCGATCAGAGCTGGATGGAGAGAGGAGGCTGGAATCAGTGCTGGATAGAGAGAAGGGGCTGCCGATCAGAGCTGGATGGAGAGAGGAGGCTGGAATCAGTGCTGGATAGAGAGAAGGGGCTGCCGATTAGTGCAGTGCAATATCTTTCTCTATGTGTAAAGAGAAGCAGAGAAAACTGATCTGTAAATACGGGTGACTAAAGACCCGTATTTACGGGAGGAAAAAAATACGGTGTGCATGGGGCCTTAGTAAGCAGATGCTTTTTATTTTAATGCTGTACATCTTACACTTGTTATAAATGCTCTTTCTAGTAGGTTAATTATCTGTATCAGTTTTTACCTACAATGATTGTACTGATTTTATAATCTTATCGAAAAATTCACAATTCTGCGACTTTTTTTTTTTGTAGCACTTCATTAGTTTGTAGAAAACCTAATAAAGAATAATTTTTAGCGAAGCTTCAGATAAAAAATTCATGTTACAGGTACAGTGTGACCTCTACCATTGGCATTTAAAATTTGGACAAACCTTGACTCTACCAGAGATTATTTTTGTCCTGTTCTCTAGTAACTTCCTGGGTGTTACCTTCAGTCGCTCTCTACATTATCAGTTCTATGTCTGGTACTTTCACACATTGCCTTATTTGTTGTGGTGCACGGATACCAGCGTCCTGCCAGGACTTGCCAGGTATGCATTCAGAGCACAATTCAGTAGTGGGGGGTGTTTCCTGTGATTAGTGTGACCTTAACAGTGTCTTTTGGTTTTTTTCTTCCCCTTTTCAGAATCCTTATATTGGGCCTTATTGAGTTGTCATGGAACACTTTCCCATCTACGGCTTTTAGCTCAGGTGCTCTCCATTTGTGTCACGTGGCCATTCTACTCCACCTGTGGTTTGGTGTTCCACCAGATGAGAAGTCTCCCAAGGACAATGTAGCAATCTCCAGGACACCTCTGAAGAAGGACTAAACTCCTTTATAAGGGGCGAACATTCTTGTTGTTCACGTATGAAAAGTCTGCTACAAAGAATACTGGGGCTGAGGAGTGTTGGTTTTTCTTAAATTGCAAGGGGAATAAGAGACATGTTGTCTTTATACACTATATTTTTTTTACCAATAAATGTGGAAAACCTGATTTATATTTAGCTGTGCCTTGCTTTAAGGAAACAAGAAGAACTGTTACTGCATTCTAGTATTATTTATACTGTATATACTCACATCCATATTAGGCTCTGTTCACACCACACTGTGAGCTTTCCATCGGGAGGACTCCCAACATAGACCTCCAACAGAAGGCTCTGACGTATACCACTGTACAGGGATATACCCCCTCCTCAGCACAGCCATTTGCCTCGAGTACAGCGACCATCAGAACATGTACAGTATTGTTAAAAAAAAATGGCGTTTAAAAAAAGCAAATAAAGCACTAAATCATCATAACTTATTTGCCTAAATGCACTGGAAATACTACATACCCAATTCCAAATTAAAACAATAACAAAATGTATCCAGTTTGTTTTAATCCTTTACAGAAAGATTAGAAAAATGAATATTTGTTTTATTAGTATTGTTTTGACTGAATCAGCGCAGTCAATTCCATCAAAAACAATCGAACCCTGTCAAAACCATTAGCAAAGTTTCCATCACCATTGAGATCAATGGTGATGCAAATGGAAGCTAAGGTTTCAGTTTGCCTTTCCGTTGGGTTCCTCCAATGGAAAGACAATGCGGATTTGAACAGGCCCTTAGGCTGTTCAAAAAAAACAGCAGTGCCAGCATTTTTGTTTAAAAACTCAAATGTAATGTATAAACTGAAAAAATGTTTGATTTTACTTTACTAATATTTAGTGGCATAACCATTGTTTCTGAGAACTGCTCTGTGTTGAATGGAGTCGACCAACTTCTGGCACCTCTGAACAGGTATTCCAGTCCAGGAAGATTGGACTACACTCCAGTTTTTTGGGGGGTTTTGCCTCATAAACCGCATTTTTTATGTCACCCCTAAGTACTCTATGGGATTGAGGTCAGGGGATTGGGCTGGCCACCCCATTACCTCAATCCTGTTTGTCTGTAACCCAGATGTTGTTTGCTTACTGGTGTGTTTTGGGTCATTGTCATGTTGAAACACCCATTTCAAGGGCATTTCTTCTTTGGCATAGGGCAACATGATCTCCCCAAGTATTTTGATATATTCAAACTGATCCATGATCCCCTGTATGCGATAAATAGGCCCAACATCGTGGTATGAGAAACCTCCCCATATCGTGATTTTTGCTCCACCATGCTTTACTGCACTATGGCTTGAATTCAGTGCTCGGAGGTCGTCTGACATACCTGTCTGCAGCCACAAGACCCAAAAATAACAATTTTGCTTTCATCAGTCCACAAAATGTTGCGCCATTTCTCTTTGGGCCAGTCACTGTGTTCCTTGGCAAATTTTAACCTATTCAGGACATGTTTTTTTTTCAACAACAGGACTTTGCGGGGAGTTCTTGCTGGTAACTTGGCTTCACTTCATCTGATTGTGGCAGTACTTACTGGTGACTTCAGATCTTCTTTTATCTTCCTGGAGGTGATCACTGGCTGAGCCTTTGCCATTTTGGCTATTCTTCGATCTATTTGAACGGTAGTTCCCCGCTTCCTTCTGCGTCTTTCAGGTTTTGGTTGCCGCTTCGAGATCATTTTAGCTGAGCAGCCTATAATTTGCTGCATTTCTCTATATGTTTTTCCCTCTCCAATCAACTTTTTAATCAAAGTACGTTTTTCCATCAGAACAAATGTGTGGAACGACCCATTTTCCCCAGTATTTCAGAAGGAAATACACTATAACCAACATGTGCAACATTTGCCACCCTCCTACCTTAAATAAGACAAATTGACACCTGTTATTCCACAGAATGAATTACTTCACCAATCTAACTCCTCACTGCTATTATTTTGAATAAGCCCCTTTCACCTAATAATTCAATTACTCAGCGGCATGCATGTCCTAATTGTTGGGTCTCGGTTTTTTCTACTACACTTACAAGTAAATTATTTGCTATGTTGAAATATCACTTCTACCAAAACCAATGATTTATCAGGTTAATGATGTTGGACTGCTATTTTTTTTAACACTACTCTATATACAGTGCACTACAGATCAGTATCACTGCAGATCCTGGCAGCACTGCACTACACTACACTACAGTCCCAGCTGATATGTGAGAGGACACCGCCCCCCCCCTTCCGTATACCACATGTATCAGCCATGAGCGTAAACTGCCGGGGGAACGCCTACAGCACGGCACAATATCGGCTCAGTCCAATCCTACCTCTAGCCCCGCCTCCGCGTTGATGTTATCGCGTTGCATGTGTTAACTCTTACATCCCCAGCAGGAACATGGAATGTGGGCATAATAGTGTACATGGGAGCCTTGTATATAGCAAGTCTCTGTAGGCTGCCTCTCAACCCAGCCTGGGAAACCCAGTGACTTAACTGTCATTATATATATATATATATATATAAATACATACGGGCCACTGAAGCTTCCCCGGGGACGTATATGTCTGAAAGAGGCCATATAGTGGCATCTGTTACCCATAGGATCCTATTGGGAAAAAAAACACACTTATGTCACACTTTTTTTCTTAACTGGATAGCGTTTGTATGAAATAGCGGTCTACTCATGCTATTCGATACCATTATTAGTGGTATACCAACACAAACCAGCCAGACAGATCACAAACGTGATGTGAGCAGAGCCTAAGGCATTAGACATCTGTGGTCATTGCCTTTATTTTTAAGATACCATGTTTACTTCAAACATCACCTGGCTTGTAGCAAAGCATATTTAAGTTAAGATTTTCATCCCAGTGACGGAGAAGCAAGAAAAGCTGACGGGCAGCGCCTTTCAATGCAAGCAACTGTAGACCGTCAGGAAGTGTCTGTGCCCGCAGCCAACCCTCTGCCTTCGCAGCTAGTAGCTCCCATTCTGTAAAGAAGCCAGCACAGCGATGCTCAAGCCATGCCAGTGCTACGGCTGTGGCCCAGGAACATCCCTCAAGATCTGAATCTAATTCATTGCCAGTCTCTGAAGGACATGGAGAAGTGTCGCATGGATCTGTCTCAGATCCTCGCCCACTGTCTGCTTGATGGCAAAGAGCTTCAGGGCAGGATGTGGCATAGACAGGCAGAGAAGAGGTATCCTTTGTTATTGGAACCTGCGGCTGAGATCCTCCTTTGGAAGTTTGTGCTCCTCCTCGGATAAAGTCCCCATGTTCTAATGGGCAAGGCTCAGACACTGGGCTGAGGCTTCCATGATGACAGGTAAATGGGGAAGCACGGAGTAAACGCTGAAGAGAGATCTGCACAACACTGGAAAAGCAGTTGTTTAAGTTGAAAAAACCATCTGGGGACTGCAAGCTAATCTAAAGAAGAAGAAAAAATAATAATTGGGTAAATGAGGAGTTGAACAAATGAAGGCTTGTTGAAACAAGATTCATATTAACTTCTATGGCTAGATTCACACACCGCATAAAGAATAGGATATTGAACCAGGTTTCATATTTTTGGTGAGGATTTAAAAAACGCACATATTTCACCCTTTCATTGCAATAGGTAAAATCTGCTGCAGAAATCCACAACAGATAGGGCAGGGAACAGCGACCTTTGCAATGCCCGCTGTTGTAAAACTACTATTCCCTTTATGCCCTAGCAGCCTTTGGCTGTCAGGACATGCTGGGAGTTGTAGTTCCACAACAGCTGGAGTGCCTTAGGTTGCTGACCCCCCGAGATAGATCATGGTTTGAAAATCTGCAGCATGTCTGGAATTTGCGGCAGATTTTTTATGCTGTATGTGAATGGGGTTTGTTAATAACCTATTCACTTACATTGTTACTTTGGTGCAGAATTTTGATGCAGATTCCGCAAGGAGCGTGCAATGTGCTTGAGCAAACCATTCTAAAGTTCCGTTAGCTACAGCGCCATTATGTCAAGTATCATCCCACTGTCTCTGTAATCCTCTGAACAGGTTGTATAAATTACATGGGGGAGATTTATCAATGCAAACATTATATTTTTGAAGCTCCTTTGCCACTTTTTTCCCAGCACTGCACTACTTTGGCAGCCAGTACTAGTTACATGGTACACCAGTCTTGGTAAATGTCCCACAATTTGAAAACAATTAGTTTAGTGCTACTGAGAGTAGCCAAAACTTTCTGATCTGCACTTCACTATTGCTATTTGGCTACAGAGTGGCATATTTTGTTTATTCACTGTTCTTTAAAAAGTGACATCTTTTGCTGTCGGAGAAAGTGAAAGTTACATAGTTTGTACGGTTGAAAAAAGACACATGTCCATCAAGTTCAACCAAGGGATGGGAAAGGGGAAGTAAAAAATCTCTACACATAGGAGCGAATATTTTTCTCTTCTAGGAAATTATCTAAGCCTTTTTTAAAGCCATCTACTGTCCCTGCGGTGACCAGCTCCTGCGGTAGGCTATTCCATAGATTCACAGTTCTCACAGTAAAGAAGGCTTGTCGCCTCTGCAGGTTGAACCTTTCTTTTTCCAGATGGAGGGAGTGCCCCCTTGTTTTTTGAGTAACCGACAGAATTTGAAATGACAAGCAGCAAACCTCAGCAAGATCATCTCTGCTTTGACAAATGGCCGTTAACGTACTGTTAGAATGAAACATTTAAGGTATAGGTAATGTTCACACGGCTTATTTTCAGCCATTTTTCGGGCCATAAACGGCCGAAAAAGCCTACAAACATCTGCCCATTGATTTCAGTGGGAAAAACTGCGTTCTGTTCCAACGGGCCGTTTTGTTACGTGGCCGCTTTGAAAAACTGCCGCGTAAAAAACCGCCCACGAAAAAGAAGTGCATGTCACTTCTTGAGCCGTTTTTGGAGCCATTTTTCATTGACTCTATAGAAAAACAGCTCCAAAAACAGCCGTGAAAAACGCGAGTTGCTGAAAATCAGGAGCGGTTTTCCCTTGAAAACAGCTCCGTATTTTCAGACGTTTTTTTATTAAGCGTGTGAACATACCCTTAGGGTTAGTTAACACACGGCAGAAGTCTTTCAGAAATGTCTGAAAACCAGGTCCATACATCTGAATGGGGTTGTTTCTGCAGTATGCACATGAATTTCTGCAAGCCTCATTCAGATGTATAGGACAGTAGAAGAAATTTCTGAAAACAAGTCTGCCGTATATGAATATACCTTTTAGAGTGCTTACCAGGGGTAGATAGTCCTGTATCACAAGATCCGTTTTTGGTTCTTTATCTCCTGTTAAACATGGCTTCAAGGGGGAGAGTTTTCCAGACAAATTGCGGATTTTCCTCTTACCAGCACTAACCCTGTATAGGCAGATGGAACAAATCTCACATTTAAAGAGAAAATCAGGCCATGCTACAAGGGGCACAAACACGTTACGCGATCTATAACTTACCGTGAGCTTAGGGAAGTATCGGATGATTTCTGTGGAGCAAATGGGCTACTAATTTGTCCTGAAATAGAGAGCTTCGATTAGAACGTTTCCTTGTTTATTGTTGCAAAGGGGGAAAAAAAAAAAGTATATTCATCTTTGAAAATCAGTTCACATGTAGAATTCCTCTACACAGAAAGTTAATGTACTTACAAAAGTTATTTATCATATACTAATTATGAGATACAGGGATTAATGAACTTGTAGAGGATTTGCATAGTAAAATATACATTTTTGTAGATGATAATTCTTTACACAGTTTATTAACACAAAGGAGGACAGTATTCTATTACTAATGGATCTATGTAAGTCGGAGGGTTGGGCAAAGAAGTGGCAAATGAGGTTTAACACCGAAAAATTTAAGATTATGTATTTGGGAAGAGAAAATACATGTCACCATTACATGCTAAATGACAAACACTGGGTAAAACGGACATGGGAAAGGACATCGGAATATTAGTCGACCGTAAATTTAACTGTAGCAACCAGTGTCAGGTAGCTGCTGCCAAGGCAAATAAGATAATGGGGTTCTCAAAAACAAGTATGGGGCACCAGTGTACAAGAAAGACCTACTGCAGTAGAGATTTAGTGTATTCAAAGATGGGCAACCAAAGTAATAAATGGAAAAGGCGGACTGCAGTACCCAGAACAAAATTGGGCTTATTTTTTTCCTGTACACACTGTGTTCCTACTTTACTTTCATGTTAAGGTTTAAAGAGGCTCTGTCACCAGATTTTGCAACCCCTATCTGCTATTGCAGCAGATCGGCGCTGCAATGTAGATTACAGTAACGTTTTTATTTTTAAAAAACGAGCATTTTTGGCCAAGTTATGACCATTTTTGTATTTGAAAAAGTCCAAGTGGGCGTGTTTAAAGTAAAAGTCCAACTGGGCGTGTATTATGTGCGTACATCGGGGCGTTTTTACTTCTTTTACTAGCTGGGCGTTGTGTATAGAAGTATCATCCACTTCTCTAAACAACGCCCAGCTTCTGGCAGTGCAGACACAGCGTGTTCTCGAGAGATCACGCTGTGACGTCACTCACTTCCTGCCCCAGGTCCTGCATCGTGTCGGACGAGCGAGGACACATCGGCACCAGAGGCTACAGTTGATTCTGCAGCAGCATCGGCGTTTGCAGGTAAGTCGATGTAGCTACTTACCTGCAAACGCTGATGCTGCTGCAGAATCAACTGAAGCCTCTGGTGCCGATGTGGCCGACACGATGCAGGACCTGGGGCAGGAAGTGAGTGACGTCACAGCGTGATCTCTCGAGAAGAAGCCAGAATGCTGGCGAAACGCGCGTCGGGTGCTCATTCCTTTTAACTGTCCTTGGTGTAACACATGGCTTGGGTTGCCTCTTCAGGCTATTCGATAGATTTTTGCTATCGCTCTCCACAATATCTGGCTGACAGCTGATAGCCTACAGCGCGACTGTGCTGCTAGTGCGGCACACCAAGCTGTCATAACACGAGCGGCTGGTTGTGTTATTTCTCCCAGCCGCCGCTCCTGTCTGACCGCCGGTGTAATTGCCGCGCGGCTCCCTCTATGCTGCCCACTCCGTTTTAATACGGGAACAGGGCTACATGCTTAATTCAGGTCCACTTACAGTGGACCTGTACTCTGATATAGAATCTGTGTCGCATCTCAGCTGACAACTGGGCGCGGGCACATTCAGGGAACCACAGCTGATCTCCACGCTGCCGCCCTGATACACAGGGACAGCGGCGTGAGAGTGCAGCTGTATGCTGATTATTCACACACACTGCGGCAGACATGAACGGAGGTGCGTTGGGATACTCACTCTGACTGACAGCATGTCATGCTCTGCAGGAGACTGCAGGCACGAGTGGCTCTTATGTATCCAACCCGTGAAATCTAAATACATGATACCGCTACTTCACACTGTAACCACTGTTTGTTTATAATAAAATTGTTGCTCTTCAAACAGTCTGTTACACCATAACATTACTATTATGGATTCCAGCACTCCATAGCAGTGCAGTCTCGGGCTGTGATTTGTGCTCTTGCTCCAGCGCAATAGACACATAGCTATAGGGCGCTGCTTGCAGGCTCCTGTTTACACTACACCGCAGTGCAGCCATATAGTGGTGCAGCAGGCTACCATTGCTTAATCCTGCGCTACCGCCACTCTATAATTTACAACTGTTTTGCAAGCTCAGCACTTTGTGTTCTTCGTATGAACACTTTTGACACAATCATAATCATTATATCCCAATTTATATAGCCTAGGTATGTGAGTTTGGGGGTCACTCGCACATACCTCTTACACCAAGGATTTTTACAATTTATCTCTATTTTAATGCATATTAATAAAAGTTAAATATTATTCAGATCACATACTTTCTCCCTTTCCCTTCCCTCATACATACAGCTATACTGGGTGGTGCATACCAATGTGATCTTTCTACATTATTGTGTGATAGGTGGTCTTCCACACTTTGCCACTCTGGTTTTATGTTTACAAACAGAAAAGCACGTGGTGCTTTTCTGTTATAATTCATTTATTTTACTACTGTAGCGCGCATCATGCACAACACCCAGAAGTGCTTCCGTGTGCCGTGCGCGATTTGCACGCACCCATTGACTTCAATGGGCGCGTGCTGCGCGAAACACGGCCAAATATAGGACATGTCATGAGTTTCACGCAGCACACATACGCTGCGTGAAATTCACTAACAGTCTGCACGGCCCCATTCACTAACATAGGTCCGTGCAACGCGCGTAGCACGGACGTATGACACGTTCATGTGAATAAGGCCTAAATTTAGGACAGAATTATGCCACAATGACGTTACACATCTAAAAAATGTTTTTAATCCGAAATTTTACCGAAAACCAGGAATTAATTATTTATTTTTTTTAAACTCGTTTTATTGAATGAGATACACAAACACCATGATAAAATACATTTCTGGGCCCCCGCACAGCGGACATGCCCAACATCAATACAAAAGTGCGTGTTACAATATCATGTCAGCAATGCATGGCATTACAATCAATCTCAAATTTAAACATGAATCAAACTAAAACATAGTATATAAACCTTTCACAATCGTTCGTAGTGCACGATGTTCCATATTTTCTTAGAAGCAATAATATATCACCATATGCAGAAGACAGAGAGCCCGCAAATCCCGATTCCATCTAAGCGACCTAAGGTATCTATAATGTCTCATCCCATCTTAAACTATACATTACCCAAGCAGATAGGAGAGGTAACCTCTTCCCCCCTTTTTTACAACACACCTTGAGTGGGGACTGCTCTAAGAGCCCTAGATAAAGCATTGTTGGAGTAGGATGTGAGCTCAGAGTTACACCATTGATCCCACACCCGATGAAATTTATCAGGGCATCTTCTATTAACATAAACAATTCGTTCATAAGGTATCATAGAATTAATCAGTTCTATCCACATAGATTTAGTAGGGGTACGAGGATTCATCCACCTAATAGAGATAGCCTTCCTAGCCATAAATAACGTCTCCCGAAGGCACGTACGTGTTGGATTAGGATACATCCCATCCTCCACCAATCCAAATAGGCAAACTCCTGGTTCCAATCTAACTGGGACTTCCAATAACCGGGATAACAGAACAGTAACTTCAGTCCAGAAAACTTGAAGTAAAGGACATTCCCATATCATGTGATGAAAATCAGCCGGTTCATAGCGACACCTGGGATTAGGCCGTCTACCCATTTTATAAAGACGGACCGGGGTAAGATAACTCTGGTGTATGATGTAGAGCTGTATAAGCTTATTGTTAATAGCAGGAGAAACAAATCTATGTGACTAATAGATCCATTCTGGAATCCACATCTAGGGATGGGATCAAGGTCTGCCACCTGCCCATTGCTGGGAGAGCTGCTTTATTTGCCTTCGCATGTATAAGGTAAGAATAGATGGAGGAAATCAACCCCCCGGGGCCCTGTGATCTAATAACCCCAATCAAGGGGTAAGTGGAAATAGGTGTTTCTTTTCCCCTGTACTGAGTCAGCAGTGAATGGCGCAATTGTAAATACTTATAGAAAGCTCGTCTTGGAGCTTGATAGGTTTCCTCAACTTGAGTAAAGGACAGCATCACATTATTCACAAATAAATCTCCCACCGTATTCACCCCCAGTGTCGACCAAAATGTATCATCCTGTGAGGAGAATAACTGATCTAGTGCTACATTCTGCCATAGGGGTTGTTTCCGCTATTATTTGGTCCTCTCCTGAGATCTTAAGTGCTGCCGACCAGACATTGCGAGCAACCTTATGTATCGGTAAAGATTTCCTACTAAGGGGAAGTGAGGGTTCTAATACAGGCCAGAGTTTAGGAATATCCATATAGTTTGCCAGACATAGTTCCAATCCCTCTGGTGCCTCAGGTGACACCCAGGCGGCCATATACTTGAGCTGGCCCGCTAGATAGTATAAATATAAATCAGAGAGGGCCATTCCCCCTAAATCTCTGGGTCGTTGCAATTTTGCTAGCTGTAACTTAGATCTAGAGGATCCCCATATGAATTTGATTAGTTGCGATTCCATTTCCTGGAAAAATGACCTTGGGATATATACAAATATGTGTTGCAGAATATAAAGACATTTAGGCTGAACCACCATTTTGATAAGGTTAATACGTCCTGCTATGGATAGAGGCAGTCCCGACCAGATCTTAAATTTATCTCGAAACATCGGAATTAGGGGAGCAACATTTGCTTGTACCATGTCAGCGTCTAATCTCGTGATTTGAATTCCCAAATACTTAAATCTAGAAACCACCCTCAAACCACCCACTAATGAACCCACCCTCACATTTCTGCGCGGGGAAAAATACATCAGACACGACTTGCCCCAATTAATGGACAGTCCAGAAAAATCTCCAAACCTATCAATTATGGTCATTGCTACATCTAGGGACTCATCAGGAGATGACATAAATAGCAACAGGTCGTCAGCATATAGTGCCACTCGGTGTTCCGCAGAGTTTAGGGGTATGCCCCGGTATATCACATCAGATCTAAGTAGAATAGCTAAGGGTTCTACAGCGATTGCAAATAATAAAGGTGAAAGCGGACACCCCTGTCTGGTACCACGAGCCAAATCAAAGTATGGAGAGAGCTGTCCGTTCAAGAACACTGCCGCTCTGGGATGTAGGTACAATAAGGAGACCCACTGACAAAACACAGGACCAAATCCAAACCTACGCAGAACATGGAGTAAATATGGCCATTCAATAGAGTCAAAGGCCTTTGCTGCATCCAAAGATGCCAAGGTCCAGTCCGCACCCTGTCGCGATGCAATCTGAGAAACAATTTGGACTCTGCGTAGGTTGTCGGACGTACTTCTCCCCTGTATAAACCCAGCTTGGTCAGGGTGGATGATAGAGGGCATAATACCATTAAGTCTATTTGCCAATACCTTAGTTAAAATTTTATAATCTACGTTAAGTAATGCTATGGGCCTGTAGGAAGAACAGTCCAAGGGATCTTTATCCGGTTTAAGTATCACCACTACTGTGGCTTCATAAAAGGAGTCGGGGAGGGACCCCGCTAACAAGGATTTATGGTAGGTATGAAGGAGTTCTGGGAGTAACTGCTCTTGGTATCTCAAATAAACTTCCAAAGGTATGCCATCCGGCCCCGAGGCTTTCCCCTTAGACATATCCTTCACTGCCTCAGTCAGCTCTTCCATCGTGATAATGCCATCAAGTAGGAGACTCTGTTCATTAGTTATAGAGGGGCAGGTGATAGATTCACAATATACCTGCAACTCTTCTGCAGTTTCCGTAGTTCTAGAGACATATAAGTCTTTGTAAAAATCAGAAAATGCAGAAAGTATATCTGACGTTGCAGTGAGAATAACACCATTAGGGCTTCTAATTTTCAAAATAGCTGGGGAGGAAGTATTCTGGTGGATGAGATGTGCTAACAGGCTGCTGGACTGGTTTCCCTGTTCAAAGTACTTCTGGTTTGCAAAGAACATTTTACGCTTGCTTTTTTCCGTCAGATACATTAAATATTGTCTTCCTGCTCGTAACCAACTAACCCTATTATTTTCCGATGGGTCCGAGACATAAGTGGCTTCTAGTACCTTGCAGGAGTTAGCTAGTTCCTGTTCCCTTTTAACTGATTCCTTTTTAATATAAGAAATGGAGGACTGGAGACAGGCCCTCAAGTAGGCTTTTAATGCATCCCAGTAAGCTGAGTGGTTCGTACCATTTCCATTGCCCTGTGTGTAAATGTCAATTTGATCAGGAATGCGATCCTGCTGGGTAAATTGAGTTAACCAAAATTGGTGTATTTTCCTACAGATATGGCTCCTTCTCTGGGACGTGTTCAATTTTTTCATCATAGGGGAGTGATCAGAAAACACCCGGGGTAAATGTTCCACAGATGAGATCATTGAACACGCGCGCACATTACCGCAAATGTAGTCAATCCGGGACAATGCATTTCTCCCCGGGGTATAACAGGTATATTCTAGAACATCCGGCCACATATACCTCCAAAGGTCATGCCATCCCACCTCTTCCAGGAATAGCAATAAAGGAAGGGGTCTAGCTACACCAGGGGGGTCTGTCCCCGCATCCGGACGAAATCTGTCCAATGTAGGATTTGCTACAGTATTATAGTCTCCCATGCAGAGGACCGTAGCTTGGGGATACTCTGATGCAAAGTTGGCTGCCTCATATAGTACCGCTAGGGATTGTGTCGGGGGAATATAAATGCCCAGGATTACAAAAGGATGGCTCTCTATCCAGGCATGTACAAAAATATATCTCCCATCTGGGTCTCTTTGCATAACTCCTGGCTCCCACCTCAGGGACTTGTGAACTAGCAAGGAGACCCCCCTGGAATATGAGGAGTGCGTGGAGTGTGCTGACCATTGTATCCATGGTTTCCTCATAAATTTAATAGTGTCTGACATTAAGTGCGTTTCTTGCAAACATATTATTTGTGGACCTCTTGCTCTGATCTGAGAGAAGATTTGATTGCGTTTACGTGGCTCTCCCAATCCCCGCACATTCCAAGACATAACACTTAGAGACATCATGCACCGCTAAATGAACGATCCTTAAAATACAAAAGTAGAAGATTTAACAAAACAACAATAGGCAGAGGGGGAACTCAGTCTCCCCATCAAGAAAATCTTCCGAACTAGGGGAATATATCCCTTCTGAATCACGGGGGTAGTCTGTGTGAGACTGGAAACTCCGCACAGACTATTGCTCCATCCTCCCCCCTCCAGCGTCTCCTACCCACACAAGACAGGCATATAACCCGTCATATAAGGACCCGCAATAATATGGAGTAACAAGTCGCCCCAGGACGGTCTAGCAACTCTTTCAGGGACAATCCAGTATCTCAATCCAGCAACAACAATATAAGCAAAGTAAAATACAGTGGTTAGAGAGAGTGTACATTCAATGAAAACTTATCAGATATACCGATATTATACCACAAAGCAGCAACCTGGATCAGCATCAAGAGGAAAGGAAAAAAACAAAAGTTCCAAAAGCAAACCGCAGCTCCGCAAATGTCACCGAGTCTCCGTGTCCACGATTCTAGGTGTCGGATAACAAAACCACAATCATGGTCTGGGGCCTGGGTTATTTCGGCTGTTCAGCCATTCGTCAGCCTCTCCCGGAGTATTGAAAAAGATAGATTTATCATGATGTACGACTCGGAGCCGTGCTGGGAAGACCATGGAGTATTGAATCTGAAGATCTCTCAACCGTCGTTTAACGCCAACAAATGTAGCACGAGCTTTCTGGAGTGCTGCCGAGAAATCTGGAAAAATCGTGACCGTAGCGGTGTTGTGAGTGATCTGGCCCTTTTGGCGCGCAGCTCTCAAAATGGCGTCTCTATCTTTGCTGCTGAGTAAGCGAACCAGCATAGGCCTAGGCATGGCCCCTGGCGGTGGTGGTCTGGCGGGAACGCGATGTGCTCGTTCAACCGCATAAGCCGCAGATAGTGTAGCGTCAGGCAGCGTATCTTTGAGCCATTGCTCCATAAATGTCCCTGGGTCCTTGCCTTCAGCCCGCTCTGGCAGGCCCAGGATACGAACATTATTCCTGCGCATCCTATTCTCGAGATCATCCGATCTTTGTGTCCATGCTTCTGCTGCCCTTTCCAGGGCCCCGATTTGCCGTGCCACAGGAGCAGAATCATCCTCTATTTGCGAGATCCGAGTTTCGGTATCACGAACCCGATCTCTTAGCTTCTGGAGATCCTGACGCATCAAACCAAGGTCCACCTTAACCTCATCTATTTTCCCAGTAAGAGAAGAAGTAGACTCACGTATAGCAGTCAGGAGCTGTGCTTTGACTTGTTTTAGTGATGGTTCCGGATCCTCATCTCCCTGAGGGTCCGCCTCGTCATGCTGCTGTCCAGGAGCAACGGCGCCATGATGGCTACTTGATCTGGCAAACTCTTTGAGGCGGTCAGCAGCCGCTGAATTGCGTGTCTTGCTCATTTTGAACTCTCCTCTACTATGCCTGCGATTGCCCCCAAGTTCAAGGAGTATTTGCGGGAAGTTTTACGGCAGGATTAGTGCAGAAACACTGAAGCCGGGACGGAGCTCTCACAGCATACGACTGCTCGCGGCGGGAGTCAGCCACGCCCCCCCCAGGAATTAATTTTTATTCAATAGTCTACCAAAAAGATTGGAGTTAGGCCTCATTCACATCTGCGTTTGGTAATTTGGTTTCTCTGCTTTGTCATAGGAGAAGAGTAGTGAAAATACCAGAAGCACCAGATCCGTTGCATGATGGACACCATCGGTGCCGGATGGCTTTAATGGGTTCCGTAAAATTTCTGCCATGGTGTCCGTCATTTTGACGGAGTCCCCCGAAGGCCGGCTACCACAGTTCGAATACGCTGCATAAAACTACGCAGTGTATCCGACCAGCAGTACATTCCGTCAGAATAACCACACCACATTGTGGTGCAGTTTTTCGGACGTAATTTCCACTGTGGAAAGTAGTGGTAGAGAAAAAACAAAACCCCATTCATACTTACCATGGCCGATGTCATGGTGACGCGTCCCTCAGTTGTCCTCTCTCGCTGGATGACGCCGCAGTCCATGTGACCGCTGCCAGCCTGTGATAGGCTGCAGCGGTCACATGGGATGAAATGTCATCCCAGGAGGCCAGATTGGAGGAAGCAGCAGGGAGTTCTAAGTATAATTTGTTTTTTTCTCCGAGTTGCGATTTTTTTGCAGCGGAATTGCTGCAATTCAAGATTTTCGCTGCGTTTTTTTTTTCTGTAGCGTGGGCATGGGATTTTCAACATCACATCCACTTTGCTGCTACTGTAAATGCTTTGGAATTTCTGCACAGAATTAATTTGCGGAAATTCCACATCGTTTATGGCAGGTGGGAACCTGGCCTAACGGAGCCTCCGATGTAGACAAGGCCTTAGACGAAAACCAAATACCGATATTTAATTCTTGTGTATAGTGATAAATAATATGTGCATATTATCATCTGATGTAGCTGTCAGAACAATGGTCAGAATTTTAGTTTTAGGTTTGTCACCCTCCTATAGTTTGTAGCTGGTATCTGTACATGGGCGCAAAGCACCTGATTACTGAAATATTTCGCTTAGTTACAGCAACTGATAGGGATGGGCAGACAAAAATTGAGGGTAAGGAATAGTGTTAATGGATTTGAGGAAGCCAACGTTTTGTGTGATTAGGGCACATTATCACATAAACATGTGAGTCCCTTGCACAATGTATCTACACCATGCAGACTGGTTGAATTTGGTATCAACGAGCTAGGCGGTGCATACATTTTTACATGCTTTTACACTATCTCTTTTTATTTTTTATCTATAGACTCTGGTTTGTCTGTATTGCACAATATATACACACACACACAGTCGAGTCACATTATTATGACCACCTCCTACTTTCGACGTCGGCAGCGCGTAGCCCATGAAGGAAGTGATGTCGTGGGCTGGCTTTGTGGGTATATAACGTGTGCGATATGCTGTCTGAACACATATCACTCGTTGTTGCCATGGGTAAAAGGGGCGATTTATCAGTTGCAAAAAGGGATGATTATTGGTTTTCAGGCGAAGGGTAGCAGTATTTCTCATACAGCGCAGTTTGTGAACGGTTTGCATGCTGCTGTGGTGGGAGTGTATCGTGAGTGGACACATAGCACCATTGGGAATAACCAATGTGGAAACATGCAATTGATGTGAGAGGTGAATGTCGGCTATGAAGGAGCTCAAGGACCAAACGACACGCAACAGTGCAGCAGCTCACCGTAAAAATCAACCAGGGGACTACCAGACGTGTGTCTAAAACCGTTCAACGAACCCTACTGTGTATAGGGCTCTGAAGCAGATGGATGGTCACTGATCCTACGCTAACAAAGATGCATCGGAAAGGCTTCAATTTGCACGGCCGTATCTGAATTGGACCGATGACTGGCCAAGGGTTTCCTTTTCCGCTGAGTCATGTTTTCTGCTTCATCGAACGGATGGACGTTGGCGTGTCAGGCGATAAAGAGAACAAACACCCTGCAACCATTGCTGGAAGAACACAAGCTGGTGGCGGCAGCGTTATGGTCTGGAGAATTTTTTCATGGTATTCTCTAGGTCCACTCATCCATGTGGAAGGCACTCTGAACCGATTTGGGTATGAATCCATCGTTGCAGATCACGTCCACCCATACATGCGGGGCAGATGGACATTGGGGCAGATGGACATTTCTAGCCATGTGACATGTCGCATTGTCTTGTAAGAAGATTCTGATAGTGGTTGGAATAGCACAACCAAGACTTCCAAGCACTTCTCTGGTCCCCCTACGTCTGTGGGACCACCTCGATCGTCTTGTTCGCTCTATGGATCCTCCCCCACGCACCCTCCAGCAGGTGTGGCATGCACTGCAGTCAGCATGGCTCCAGCTACCTGAGACAACCTACCAGAACCTTATTGAGTCCCTCCCAGCCCATCTAGCTGCTGCCCATGGTGGTTACTCTGGATATTAGCGGATGGTCATAATAATGTGACTCAACTATGTACAAATAATTCTGATCTAATCTGTAATGGGTGTTATTTCAGTACCATCAGTAGTCTATATATTGAGAGCAGGTAGAGAAGGCAAAGATTTGGGCAACTTTAGCTGTTGGGAGTTACAAAGAACTATAAAAAAAAAATCTATATATGAATAAAATTTGCTAAAACACAAAAAAATTAAGGACAGGTTGCCAAGACACTGTTTTTTGTTTTGCTTTTTTTTTTGCAGCAAACAAACAACCTTTATATATAAAACTTAAAAAAGCCAAGGTCGGAGCATTTAGAAACCACTTCAACTTTGCGTGTCACTTTTTAATACTAGGAACAAAAAGACTAGCGCTTTGTAAAGAAAAGCAGTGGCTGAGGTAAGTCTAGGGCTATACACAGGCTTCATATAGCATGACATCTGACATAGCGACAGTTGTGCAACAGGTGCAGTCCATAGGAATACATGGAGTATACATTGAGATTTTCATACAACTGTTGTGGAACAAATACAGTACAGTATTTTGATAAGGAAGAAATGGGGAGAAAAAGGTTTCAAACGCATTTACAAGTAGCATGATTGCTACTAATGAATCTTTTTCCCTACAAAAGTCTGTGTGTAGCCATACCTCAACAGTGTTGCAAACAGAATGCTCTGCAACTGAAGGGAAATCCTGACATGATGGACTCACCAACACTCGCTAAAGGTTTCCCCCGGAGCCTCCCTGCACAGCAAGAAAAGATCCATATAGGCAGCTGCCTGCACAAAAGTTGTGTGTGTTATGTATGTATGTATGTATGTATGTATTGTAGTGTATAGTGCATGTGTAATGTGGTATGTATTGTAGTGTAGAGTGCATGTGTAGTGTGTATATTGTAGTGTGTAATGTATGTATGTATTGTAGTGTATAGTGCATGTGGAGTGTGTAATGTATGTATGTATTGTAGTGTATAGTGCATGTGGAGTATGTATGTATGGTAGTGTATAGTGCATGTATTGTAGTGTATAGTGCATGTGGAGTGTGTAATGTATGTATGGTAGTGTATAGTGCATGTGGAGTATGTAGTGTACAGCGCATGTGTAGTGTGTAATGTGTGTATGTATTGTAGTGTATAGTGCATGTGTAGTGTGTAATGTATGTATTGTATAGTGCATGTGTAGTGTATAACGTATGTATTTTAGTGTATAGTGCATGTGCAGTGTGTAATGTGTGTAATGTATAGTGCATGTGTAGTGTGTAATGTGTATGTATTGTAGTGTAGTGTAGTGTATAGTGCATGTGTAGTGTGTAATGTGTAATGTGTGTATGTATTGTAGTATATAGTGCATGTGTAGTGTGTAATGTATGTATTTTAGTGTATAGTGCATGTGTAGTGTGTAATGTATGTATCGTAGTGCAGGTGTAGTGTGTAGTCTGTAATGTATCTATGTATGTATTGTAGTGTATAGTGCGTGTGTAATGTGTGTATAGTGCATGTGTAGTGTGGTGTGGTATGTATTGTAGTGTATAGTGCATAGTGCATGTGTAGTATGTATTGTAGTGTATAGTGCATGTGTAGTGTAGTATGTAGTGTATAGTGCATGTGTAGTGTTTAATGTATGTATTGTAGTGAATAGTGTATATGTAGGGTCTAATGTATGTACTGTACATTCGTTTCTTGCCTTGCCATTCGGCTCTTTTCAATAACACAGGCGGCGCGGTTACATCACCCTGCTTGCATCATTCAGCTCAAGCAGACCTGCGTTGCTGGAGGACGGTGCGGGAACAGGATCAGGTGACCATGTAACGTTTGTTTTTTTAGTTAAAGGGCTTGTCCACTAGCGGACAACTGATGACCTATCCACCGGATAGGTCATCAGTATATCATCAGTGCGGGTCCGACATCCGAACCCTGCACCGATCACTGGATGCTATTGCCCATTATGCGATGTACGGAGCCGGAAGTAGTTGGCTCCGTACATAGCATAGCGGCCGTGCTGCAGAACTGCAGCTCTGCTCCTATTCACTTGAATTGTACTGCAGCTCGGCCGCTATTCCGTGGCCGGAGCCAACTGCTTCCAGCATGTACGGCCGATGCACGGAGGCAGCCAGAGTGGCTTAACGGTGCGGGGTCCAGATGTCGGACCCCCACAAATGATGTACTGATGACCTATCCGGTGGATAGGTCATTAGTTGTACGGTAGTGGACAATCCCTTTAACAGTGTGAGTGCCATTATCTACAGGGGCTTTAACTACAGGGGGCTCTATTGGGCAATATCTACAGTGTACAACCAATCTCTATAACTATAGTTACAAATATCAAATGATAACAAAATGAGAAGTTCAATATCTTTATTAATAATCCATTAAAAACAAGAACAGCTGTAAATAGACAATTAAAGTCAACAGAGTAGTAGGACAATGGGGGACTCAGCAGGTTTGATATGCATGAATACAATGCCAGGGAGCAGTATATACGGACACAAATACAAAAAAATAAAAATAAAAAGATATATACCCCAAATATTATAGTACAAAAAAGAGGAGTCGGATTTAAGCTATACAGGTGTATATAATAATACTCCAAAATGAATCATCACTCACAAATGTGTGCGTTTTTAGGTATGTCACTAAATGATAGGGTATGCACAATTTGTGTCAAATTTCCCACACAATGGTGATCGGTCCAAATGATGTACTTACGAACTAGGATTTGAAACCTCTATCTATATAAGGCGTCTTTAACACTAGCGTTAGTATCAGTTTAGCTCTCTTCCGTCAGTGGAAGAGGGGATCAAAACATTCCGTTAGAATTACCATTCATTTCAATGGTAATTCTTTTGTTTCAGTGGCTTTCCGTTTACTACTTTTTCGTGTTTTTTGTTTTTTTTGACAGAAGCAAAAGTGCAGTCTGCAGAACTTTTGTTTCCAGGAAAAAATTAATTTAGTGACATACCTAAAAACGTACACATTTGTGAGTGATAATCAATTTTGGTGTATTATTATATACACGTGTATAGCCTAAATCCTACTCTTCTTTATACTATAATATTTGGGATATATGATTATTGTATTTGTGTCAGTATATACTGCTCCCAGGCATTGTATTCATAAATATCAAACCTGCTGTGTCCCGCATTGTCCTACTACCCGGGTTATTTTAATTGTCTGTGTATGACTGTTCTTGTTTTTAATGGATTATTAATAAAGGTATTGATATTCTCATTTTGTTGTCCTTTGATTTTTAGAGATTGGTTGTATATTGAAGCAGTACCTAGTATCCATATCACATGTTACTACCGGGTATCTACCTTCTGTTATTTATAGGTTGTCAATATCTAAAGGGGGCCCTATTTACAGGGGGCACTGTGTGTGTGCGCGTTTGTGGGACACAGTGTTTTGGTGCGATTATATTCTTGGTGTAGTGTTTGGCAACATGAGAATTTTATCTTCGTTTATAGGTGCGGAAATATTTGAAAAAACAAAAGCTGAAGATATCTGAGCGGCAAACTGCAGAAATGGGCCGTGGCCGGGAGAAGTCATCATAGAGGTCTGGACCAGATGGAGAATATAAGAGGAAAAGAACGGCTAGAATCTGAGAAGTCGTCACCTGTGAGTCACTCAATGTAAATGTTTATTCTTCCTCTAATCAGTACTGTAGTCACTTAAATTTTCAGCGAGATGATGGGTGGTATGATTTTTTTTTTGGGGTGAAACAGCATCTCCCAGCATATCCATACCATTGTTCGAACCATGCTGGGAGCTGTAATTTTACACTGTACAAACCTATACTGCAGGGATTAAACGGAATTTGCAAATGATCTCTGTACTTAGCTGTATTTATGCTGATACTAATATATACACACACACACATATATATATATATATATATATATATATATACACACACACACACACATACATACATACATACATACATACACACATACTGAGCTCAGTTCTAGTGCTGTATATGTGTACTGAACTCTTTTCTGGTGCTGTATATATGTAATGAGCTTGGTTCTGGAGCTGTATATATGTATGAGCTTGGTTATTGTGCTGTATATATGTAGTGAGCTTTGTTCTGGTGATGTATATATGTAGTGAGCTTGGTTCTGGTGCTGTATATATGTATTTGGCTTGGTTCTGGTGCTGTCAGATATGTTTAACAACTTGAACTGCCACCATGCGGTAATACATGACCTGACAATATTTCCAAGAATCGCCCTGTGTGGTGTTTTTTTTCAGATGCAGCAAAATATATCAAAATCAACGGATTAAAACAGCACATGCCATTTGCTAATTACTCTATAAAGGGTCATGGGTCGGTGCTGCTATCCTGAAGAGTCACACAGTCCTGACTCTAAACCCACCTTTCTATGTTTGATTGACACCCCCCTGGCTGCTCTACACTACCAGTCTCCTCCAACTTTCCCGGATGCGCCATTGGATGGGCACGCACTGTACAGCGAGGCGTTTTTTGCCCGACTTCATTGCTGCACCACACATGCCAGGGAAGTATAAGTCAATGGCGCATCCGAATGTAATTGAGGAGGATACTAGTGATGTAGAGCAGCCTAGGGTGGTGGGCGCCAATTTCAATTTTCGCCTCAGGCAGCAGAAAAGCTAGAATTGGCCCTGCGTCCAAAGGTAGACCAAATAAACGTGAACAAGATACAAGGTCCAGATGGCTTATATCCAAGACTTCTTTAAGAGCTAAGTGTACTTATTTCTGTTCCCCTCTGTCTAATATTAGTTGACCGGAGCAAGGAAAGTATGGTGGCTATTTTGAAAAAGATCTTTCACAGGTAAATGTAGAACTGTAATTGTAGGAAGCATAATTGGAAGGTTATTAGGAGACCACATACAGGATTTTGTGACTGAAGTTTTGCAAAGGGTTACAAATGGTGATCTAACGAAAAACAATTTATGACTTTTAGTAAATGATTTATCATTGAATGATCTTCATTTATAAGTGATCCATCCCAGGGTTCACTTCTGGGATCATTATTGTTGCTATGTAGTGCAATACACTCAATGGAAATATTTACAAGCTGCTATATACACATTTGGGCACATTTTTCACAGAACATGTGCCACAAAAGTGTTGTATTGTGCATACAAAAATTACACGAGTGATGTGCTCCAGTTTTAACTTTGGTTTGGGACGCGTAAGATACATTTGAAAAAGAAAGATGCATCAATGGGGTATCGCAAAGTCGTGCAAAAGTTGCACCAAATGAATTATGAGCTAGCTCCATTTTTGATGCTTCAAAACTGGCATGAAATCATATAAAAAGAGAAGTTATATCTATAGTACTCCAAGAGTTCCACCAAAATGTACAGACCTAACGTGGACAGAAAATACGGCTGTGTAAATGCAGCCTAACTTGTGTTGAAATATATAAATGGATGATACAAAGAATTCTGTGAAGAGCGGTTTACAGTAATGGGACCATAAAAGAGGAGGACACCCACTCCAGCTAGAGGCAGTACGGTTCAATCTCACACAGGGGTAATGTTTTTATTTTTCCTGTAAGCAACGAATTTGTGGATCTGTTTTCATGGAGAATAACAGATAAATGTCAAGAAACGTACAGATACCTAATGTGTAAAATGCTTAGCGGAGTGTTGATCCAAATCGGATAGCTATAGGTGAGGGATTTTTTTTTCTTTCTTTTGGGGCAAATATTGATAACAGTTATGCAATTTTCTAATTCTTCACTATTGTTAAGAACTTTAAAGGCTATGTAAACCTTTGAAGGGCAATTTTTTTTGTGTGATTAGTGCAACTTTCTAAATCGTTTTTTAATTAAAAATTAGTTTTACTTTTCGAGATATAGCTGCTCTGTATTCTCTTATACATAGCAGTTGTACCTAGAGATAAATCCTGCTCCCGTCAGTTCCGCGGGAGTAACGAGTTCAGTGTCAGTGGGTCCACGCAGGATCCACGCAGGATCCACCTGTAATCTCACATCTAAGTTCATAACTTAGATGTGATAGATTATAGGTGGATCCTGCGTGTCAGAGACACACAGGACCTGCTGACACTGAACCCGTCAGGTCCGTGGGACTGACAGATTCAGGTCATAGCGAACGATACAGCTGCTCTGTACACAAGATACAAAGCAGCTGTATCTCAGAAAGTAGAACAAATTTGTAATAAAAACTATATAGAAAGTTGCACTAATCACACTGACTAACCTTTTTATTTAAAAAAAATAAAAAAATTGCCCTTTAAAAAGGTTTACATTTTACAGCCTATTTCTAAAAAAATGAATGAAAGCATGCTTGTTTACATCCAGGGGCACACAAACTATACAGACGGAATACTTCTAACAGCTGACAATTGTATTCAGTCTAGGCAATCCACTGTACATCAGAAGTGTCTAGGATATCATAGTGGCCAAAATGTACCAGCCTGCAATTCAGGCTGTTTAGCTCACAGAAGATTGTGTAGACCTGATACAATTGTATTCAACTCTTAGGGCCTGTTTACATCACCGTTGCCCTTCCGTTGAGGGGCTTGTTAGGAAAGTTTTATTTTAAATTTATGTTTACTTTATGTAACGGAGACTAAAATGTGTATTAAGCTATATAAGCTTTTCAGGAAACGCTTTGACTGACAAAGTGTTAAAGAAGCTTTACTTTGGGGCGTGGCTAGCAGCGGAACTGGATGGTCGCATCTGAGGAGAGCTCCTGACCACTGAGCCTTATCCAGGGCCATCCGACCTCATCCACTACCGAAATCGGGATATCGCCAGTGGCACTATACTCCTCATCTCCCGCTATACTCCTCATCTCCCGCTGATCATTTTGGGACCGGGTTCGGCTGTTTTGGCAAGCACCCGAGTTTGAGGCCTACCGGCGGGACTGCAGCCACGGCCTCGATTTTCCACTGCGGCCGGGAGGGCGGCTCGTCTGACATCCCTTCAGGAGCATCAGAGTCGGAGGAGCTGACTACCGTAGCCTCTATGAGGCAATTGGCTTGGTCATAAGCCCACAGTGATACCCACTGCAACAACCTCACTCCTCCCCCAACCCCCACCACACCTGCCTACCACACCTGCCTACACCACCTGGACATAGGCGTCCACCGTTTGGGAGTTGCTCTGCTGAGCATAACTTGCCTGCTTGTCCTCCGGACCAGCAAGGGGTCTGGGCCAAATTTTTCTGGACCTCGCTACAGGGTTCTACTCTGCTGTGCCCGCTGGATGGTTCAGCCTCACCTCTATTAAGGGCTCGGCCCAAATTTTTCTTGCATAGCCATCGGCTTTCTAACACATTTCCGTCCACACTGAGGGCCTGCATATGCCTTGATCCTAGACCTATGTTGGGCAGCCTCATGATCTTTTGAGTGAAAGAAACATCTAGAGAATCCGCTGCCTCTACCAGACACGGTAACCTTGATACCTTCTTAAAAAAGAACTCTGCTTCAGACTTAGTAAAAGCTTCCTCAGAGGCTTCCACAATGGGCCCGACCAAACCTCCCGCTAGTTCACAACAGGACTTGGGCAACGACAATGAAGATCAACAGTCTACCTTGAACTTGCCCATATCCAGATCTTTCATCAACAGGGCTCTGATCAAAGCCCTATACCCCTTGATATGGGACCTACAAGACATCAAACAGGAGGTTAAACAGATTGGCTCTAGGGTGGAGAACTTTGAGTCCCCTCACTCGCAAGTCGTTGCCTATACTGCGGCTTCTACTACCTCTTTCCAAGCTTGCCAAACCCATCTCAACTCATTGATGGATCTCATAGATGATCAAGATAAGAGAGACTATAGAGTCGGAATCCTTGACTTCTACGGTTAAACAACTATTTCAATCCGGGGTGACACCTTCCCGGAGGAAATTTCTGTTGAAAGGGCCCACAGAGCTAAGCCTAAACCTACCGAACCTCCTAGATATATCATCTGTAGGCTCTTCAGCTCTCAAGTACATGATGCCATTCTACGGAAATCCAGGGATACACACCCGCTTAGGTTTGGAGGACTCTTCCATTGCTATATTTCAAGATCTCTCCACTGTTACGCTAACGAAAAGGAGGATTATGAAACCCCTTACCGATGAACTCCGTCGTCAACGTATCCTATACAGATGGCTCTTCCCGTTTGGAATTACGTTTTGGCTTCTGGCAGACGATTTGTCATCACATAGACCTCCCTAATGCCCTGGCTGCCCTCAATCAACCATATTTATCCATACCTGACTGGGCGGGAGTTCAAGACCTAGCTTCTCTTCCCACTCTACATCACCCCACTCCTTGGAAAGTTGTGGGCCCGAGCAAATCAAGCAAGTCGCGCAGGAGGTCTGGGAAACTAATGCCTCAAAAGATCAACATGGACAGCACCTGATTTGTGAGAGATCCTTTGTTTGTCTTCGGGTTGTCAGAAATATTAAAAAGGGTCTTCCACCAACTGCATTATTTTAAATGTCCTGTCCAGACTGTAAATTTGGATTAATGTTAGCTATTTCTTCAGAAATTTGGAAAATTGTGAAAATCACAGATAAAGGGTACATAGTTACATAGTTAAAACGGCTGAAAATAGACACATGTCCACCAAGTTCAACCAAGGGACAGGAAAAGGGAAGGAAAAAATGTCTACACATAGGAGCTAACACTTTTTTGTTCTAGGAAATTATCTAACCCTTTTTTAAAGCTATCTACTGTCCCTGCTGTTACCAGCTCCTGTGGTAGGCTATTCCATAGATTCACAGTTCTTACAGTAAAGAAGGCTTGTCGCCTCTGCAGGTTGAACCTTTTTTTCTCCTGACGGAGGGAGTGCCCCCTTGTTTTTTGAGGGGGTTTTACATGGAACAGGATTTCACCATATTTTTTGTATGTGCCATTAATATATTTAGATAAATTAATCATGTCCCCCCTTAGTCGTCTTTTTTCAAGGCTAAATAGGTTTAATTCTTTTAATCTTTCCTCATAACTTAGATTCTCCATGCCCCTAATTAGCTTCGTTGCTCTTCTTTGTATTTTTTCCAACTCCAGGGCATCCTTTCTATGAACTGGAGCCCAGAACTGAACTGCATATTCTAGATGAGGCCTCACTAATGCTTTGTAGAGTGGCAATATTACATCCCTGTCCCGCGAGTCCATGCCTCTTTTAATACACGACAATATCCTGCTGGCCTTTGAAGCAGCTGATTGACACTGCATGCTGTTATTTAGTTTATGATTTACAAGTACACCCAGATCCTTCTCAACAAGTGAATCCGCCAGTGTAGCTCCCCCTAGGACATATGATGCATGCAGGTTGTTGGTACCCAGATGCATAACTTTACATTTATCTACATTAAACTTAATCTGCCAACTGGATGCCCAAACACTTAGTTTGTTTAAATCTGCTTGCAATTCACGAACATCTTCCATAGACTGAACTATATTACATAGCTTGGTGTCATCTGCAAAAATAGAAATAGTGCTGTTAATCCCATCCTCGATATCATTAATAAATAAGTTGAATAATAGTGGTCCTAGCACTGAACCCTGGGGTACACCACTTATTACCGGTACGATAAACAATTTACTGGGTACGGACCTCTGTCTGTCCAATTGGCTGACTTTAAAGTTTTTAGGTTAAATATACATGTACTGCCAGCCGTTCAAACAATTATAGGCACTCTTTTTCATCATTTTGAAGAAGGCAGACCATATGTACCCAAAGACAGTATAGTAAGGTGTCCACAAAATCAAGGCCACCTTGAAGACTATACAACATTAGCTAAACTGCAGGTCTTGAAACAAGGATTTCATCTTTAAAAAAAAAAAATGGGCCATGGGGACTTTATCAGGAAAAGCTTCAGGATGCGGTTATTTCTGCTGTTATCAGAAAAATTAAGGTTTAGTAGGTGATATGAAATATATGCACAAAATTGACCCAGAAAGTATCAAGTACGTAGGTAAATGGAAAAAGAAATGTAGTTTTACTAATAAACGAAGTCTCATTGCATGTCAAAAGTTAGTAAAGGATATTGAAGGTTGCAGTGAAAAAGATTAAAGAAAATATGGTCTAAATCGTGCAAAAAAATTGTTAAATGAGGCACAAAAGAGAGAAAACAGGAAGAGTAAGAAATAAGAAGAAAGGTAATAATAAAATGTTGCTATTATATTGATTCTGCGGGCAACCTACGTGTTAAAGCTAATCTAACAAAAATAGCTGATTTCAGAGAAATGTGGCTACAAGAACACGAGGTTAACAAAGACTCTTGGTGGAATAATACCTTTTTTTCCCTTAAACCCAGCTAATTGGTTTAAGGGATTAGCAGGATGGCTGATGGGTATACTTCAAACTGTGTTTCAAATGATTTTGTTTTGCATACTTGGCTATATAAGCTTTTATTTGTTAATATGGCTAATGAACTGAAGTACAAGGTTGTGCAAAAAGACTTGTTTTTTTATGTACCTGATCTATAAGGTTTAAATAATTAAAGTGAGCTGTGTATAGTCAGGTTTTAGAGTTATAAATATAGAAGAAATTTAGTTTCCTTTCAGCATTATTGGCTTGCTGAGGCTTATAGTTCTATAAGAAAAAAGAAAAGTTGTGAAAGATGGGGGCAGCAGCTGAATGTAGGGTGTCAGAACGTTAGAAGGAATGTAAAATGTTGCTCTCGCTCTCAATTTAAATATTACAACAAGCACGGTCTGCATAAATGATAGATTGCTAAGTTATTAGGAAATGAAACTGATAACTACCATTGTGTCTCCCTATAAAACCCCTTTTTTCTCTATCCCTCTGTCTTCGGATTTTTACCAATATTTTGCCTTCACACACACACAGAGGCAAACAGCATGCCTGGATGGTGCTTCCCCAGAGTGCAGCAAATTCCCCGGTTATTTTCACCCGTACAACGAAAGAGCTGTTGGATAAGTGGTTCCCCAAACACTCCACCACTTGTCTATTGCAATATGTTGATTTGCTTTGGTGTTGTATCTCTGTTGACATATATGTGCTCAGGAAACAGTCTCAGTATTGTTGTATTTCTCTCATATAGGTTGAAAACTATCCAAGAACACATTACAACTTTGTAAGCCCATTGGTTGTTTTCCTTGATCATTGCCCTTCTGCTGTTGTATTGAATCACACTCCCTCAAGGTTCACTGCTATCCCAGACCACCCAGTCCCACACAATCATCACTATGCCTATGGTTGTAGAGAAAGGAGGGGAATGGGGAGATGCCAGACCCTTAATGTACGAACTTGCAAATGACAATGTCTTGTTTGATATGGAACATGCGCATGATTGTCCCAGTTTAATGCAACTTTTAGCCCAGGGGTTACCAGGTGTCACCAATGTACCTTTGATTAACTATGATATTCAGTATTTTGTAGACTGATCCAGATAATGGAATGAGCAGACAGGACATTTCACCGCCGGGTATTCAGTAGTCCAGGAAGGTAAGACAGCGCTGCAAAAGTCACTGCCCTCCAGCTGCTCTGCCCAGGATGCAGAACTCATAGCACTCACAGAAGCATGTAAGTTGGGCACAGGTAAAAGGTTGAACGTCTATACAGACTCAAGGTACACCTTTGGAGTCGCACACGATTATGGCACAATATGACGAGCAAGAGGCTTTCTGACTTCAGCAGGCAAACAATCAAAAAGTACAACAATTACTTGAGGCTCTAGCTTTACCTACAGAGGTAGCCATAATTAAAGTGCAAATGCACACAAGATTAGACACCCTTGAAGCAAAAGGGAATGCACGGGCTGACCAAGCAGCAAAAGCAGCTGTAACCCTCCACATGTTGGTAGTCCAAGAAGTGGGCCCAGTCACAGAGGAATTGTGGTGTGCTTTCCAGACCCAAGCGCCAGCCCCTGAACAGAAATTGTGGCAGGAGTCAGAGGCAAAGGAGGGCCATGGCGTGTAAAGGGTAGAACGTGCTTACCACATAGTCTTTATCCAATAATGTGCATCCTAGCACATTCCCCGGTTCACAACTCAAAAGGAGCCATGAGTAGCACAATGTTACAACACTGGTTTGCCCCTGGATTTAAGAATGCAGCTGCTCGACATGTAGGAGGGTTGCCTGACATGCGCCAGACACAACCACGGTAAATTGACAAAAACACCCAGTAAGCTCATGCCTCGCCCGGATTACCCCTTCCAGCAACTGCAGGTGGACTACATACAGCTACCGAAGGTAGGTGTATATCAATATGTCCTCGTATGTACGGACTTGTTTTCAAACTGGCCTGAGGCATGGCCAGTAACCAAAGCCATAGCTGAAACACTCACATTACAGGAAACCACACTAGAAACCATAAAACCTACAGATACTAGCTGATATGCACAATTACTAGAACAAGATAGAGAACTCAGGGAATACCCCGAGTCCTTGTGGTCCCAAGTAGAGATGAGCGAACCGGGACAACCGAACCCGGTTTCGGTCCGAACATCGTGAAAAGTTTGGTTCGCAGCGAATCCGAACTTCACCGGGTTCGGCCGAACACGTTTTGACTGAACCCGGCTTATGAGTCACTGATTTTCCGGTACGCGACGTCAGGAGATAGTCACTGTCCAGGGTGCTGAAAGAGTTAAGCGATCGGTAGTAACTGTTTCAGCACCCTGGACAGTGACTTCCGATCACAATATACATCAACGTGTAAAAAAAATAGAAGTTCCTACTTACCGATAACTCCCTGCTTCTTCCTCCAGTCCAACCTCCCGGGATGACGATTCAGTCCAAGTGACCGCTGCAGCCAATCACAGTCCAGTCATGGGCTGAAACGTCATCCAGGGATGTCGGGCCGGATGTCAAGAGAGGGACGCGTCACCAAGGCAACGGTGACGCGTCCCTCTCTTGACATCCATCCTGACATCCCTGGATGACGCGACAGTCCATGTGACTGCTGCAGCATGTGATTGGCCTGTGATTGGCTGCAGTGGTCACATTGGCCGAAACGTCATCCAGGGATGTCGGGCCGGATGTCTAGAGGGACGCGTCACCAAGGCAACGGTCGGGAGGCCGGACTGGAGGAAGAAGCAGAGGAAGTTCTCGGTAAGTATGAACGTCTTTTTTTTTTTTTTTACAGGTTGCTCTATATTGTGATCGGAATTCACTGTCCAGGGTGCTGAAAGAGTTACTGCCGATCAGTTAACTCTTTCAGCACCCTGGACAGTGACTATTTACTGACGTCGCCTAGCAACGATGCCATAATGCCGGGTGCACACATGTAGCCACCCGTCATTACTGGAGCTCCATAGACTTCTATGGGCTGCCCGTGCCGTTATCACGGCCACGATTTTTATGGGCTTTCTTGAATTACAGGTTCGGTCCGAATCAAACTTTTTCATGAAATTCGGCGAACCAGCCGAACCGAACTTATCATAAGTTCACTCATCTCTAGTCCCAAGGTCATGTGGACGTGGGTCTAATGAAAGGAGTGGAACCTGTAATGATTACCCCTAAATTTACCTTTAGGCCACATCAGAGATAATATCCCCTGAAACCTGAAGCAGAAAAGGGTATTGTGAATCTCCAACCATATTTTCACAAGCCAGGTCTGCAAATTTGGCCCTATTTGAACCTCCAAATGGTAGTCAAATACTTCTGTATGTAGATGAAATTTTAAGTGAACAAGGCCACAAAGTAAATAGAAGCAAACTACAACTCTGGCAAAATACAGTTCAATACTTGGGATATAATTTATCCCAAGATAAGCATCTAGATGAAGGAAGAAAGTTAGCAATATTCCAAGTCCCGAAACCACTGACAAAAAGACAAAATGATGTCCTTTTTGGGTATGACCAACTTCTGCAGAAGTTGGATAGCCAATTATGCTACTATTACGGGATCATTGATGTTTTTGATTTATGAGGAACCCCTTGCAGCCCAGGATTCCATCAAATGGACTCCTGAAGCGGAGGAGGCATTTTTTCAGATAAAAACAGGTTCTTATTGGATCTTCAGTGCTTGGACTACCTGATTATTCAAAACCCTTCATTCAAACTGTGGATTGTAAAAATGAATACATGACTTCAGTGCCAACACAGGAGTATGGAGGAAAGGATAGACCTCTAGCTTACTACTTATCAAAACTTGACCCAGTAGCTAGAGCCTTACCTCCCTGTGTTCAATCAGTTGTAGCAGTCGCAGAAGCTATAAGAGCTTCCGCCACATTAGTGTTATTTCATCCATTAAACTCTTAAAGTACCACACGCAGTAGCTGTAATTTTAATTACAAAACAAGATTTCTTATCTTTTACCATCCAGACACTTGTCATGCATAACATGGTTACTTTCACAACTACATTTGATGATAGAAAGATGTACCACTTTAAATCCTTCGACCTTGATGCCTACTGCTGAGGATGGTGAACCACATGATTGCCTATCCTCCATAGCAGAAAGAGTGTAACCAAGATCATATCTCAAAGATACTCCACTACCAAATAGTGATCTCATACGGTTTGTAGATGGATCTTGTAAGAAAAATCCGGATGGCACAAATGCCACAGGGTTTGTAGTGGTCGCACAAGAGTAAACATTAATAGCTAAAGCCTTAAACACTTGTCAGCACAAGCAGCTGAATTAACAGCATTAACTGAAGCATGTAAAATTGCAAGAGATAAAAACAGCAACTGTCTATACTGATAGTCAATATGCATGTGTTTGTCCAACAATGGAAAAATAGAGGCATGGTAACTTCTACAGGTAAAGTTATCATAAAGATCTTATATTGGAAGTTTTGGTGGCTGTTCAGCTACCAAAAGCGGTTGCGATGCGTAAATGTGCCGCACACACACAAGGAAAGATGACCCCATTTCAAAAGGAAATGAAAAAGCTGACATAGCAGCAAAACATGCAGCTACAGGACAAGATCATCTACTCATACAACATACACCGCAAATTATAGATCCCCAAATACTACAAGACATGCAACAGTCCTCACATAAGTCACAACAAAATAAATGGATAAATAAAGGAGCCGCCATTCAAAATGGGCTATATATATATATATATATATATATATATATATACAAAAAGCAAAATAGAAGCAGCACCGTAATTTTTAGTATCGGGTGCACAGGTTCCTGTTCAGACACTCGACCAAACCCCTTTCAACCCACCAATAAAAAGTTCTTCCGCTTACCCTCTTGGTGTCCAAGACCAGTGTCTTTATATATATAAAGAATCACTGTGTGTACCATCCACAATCAGCAGGATTGGTAGAAAGAAACAATGGGATACTAAAAAACAAACTCAAGAAAACAATGGAAGAGACTGGGAAGAATGGGGTATATTTACCATTAGTAGTCCTAAATATGCATCGGATTCCTACAGTATCAGGTTTGACACCTTTTAAAATGATATATGGCAGACCTTTTAAAATTCCAACTCAGACCATTTTATAGGATTGATGAAGAAGCAGATAATACGTTAACATTTTTACCATAAAGTCAGCTAAGCAACAAAGAAGTTTCTATTTCTAATTCTATTCCAGGTGAACCTGTTCCAGAATCAGAAACGGTCAAACCAGGGAGCTGGATTCTGATTCGAACAGTCAAAAGAAAACATTGGCACCAGCCTAGGTGGGAAGGTCCATATCAAGTCTTGCTTAACACTCCTACAGCAGTCAGGATAGCAGAGTGTACTTCCTGGATCCACTTATCCCATTGTAAACGAATTAGAATGACAGGGTCAGAATAGAGATCTGATTGAACTGTCAAAAGTCCAGCTACAAAGGGAGGTCTTCCATTTGGGAAGACTTGTCTCAAACCTGGTGAAGAAACCAAATACCCCTCTCCGGACAAGGAGATCAGATTTAGGAATGATGATACATAGGGTCATGATTGTAGGATTACTGGGGTGATGGCAATATAATGAAAACAAGAGATGGGAACCCGCAGATAACTTTAATTCAGCAACTCCAGGTCAATGGAAATGGAATGTGGTTAGCCTTAAAGGGAATGTGTAGCTAGAATTTTATTTATTTTTTCAGTTAAAAAATTAGTATTTGAGTGATTACACATTGTTTATAATATTTCCTGACTTGTGAAAAAATGTAAAGTAGATTCTAATTTATAACATTTCCATGTGCTGGTCACTAGAGGGAGCAGTTCCCAAAATTGCAGCATGGTCACTGTTGTAAATTAAACTCATTGATTTATGCTGCAAATCTGGGGTGGACACACTTTCCCCTAGTGTCCTCACACAATCCCCCCTCCCTTCTTCTGGCTAGTGCCAGGAGAAGGAGGGGTTTGAAGGACTGCATACCTCCTACATTGTGGGCCGCCATTTTCTGAGCGACTGCACAGTGTAGGAGGATAAGATACAGGGCTCAGCAGACAGTATCACACATCACATACAGTAACAAAAATTACCTGCTCCTGCCGCCGCCGCCTCCGCTGGTCTACGCTCCTTGCGCCTTCGCTTCGTTGAACATATGGCCGGAAGCCGCGGCAGGAAGTAGTCATCTTACTGGTCCACATGAAAATGGCGCCGGATTTTGCTCTACGAACGAGCTTCGTTTTGGTCTGTGTGGGAGCGGCGCATGCGCCGTTCCCACACAGATGGCGTACGCTTCTGTGAATAGAACGGCTCCCAATCGCATTCTCTATGGGGTTGTATGTGCCGTATTCCATATCTGAATGTGTAGTTAAATCGACACATACAGGAGATGAAAAAAAGAAATGGCAGCACCCATAGAGAAGTAAAAGTAAGAACAAAGTAAAAAGTTGAAAGTCACAACACTAATAAATACAATTTGTTTATATTTTAGTAAAAGCAATATAAAAAATCATGACACCTTCCATTTAACTTTAGTGAAGGACGAATGGCCACATTCCATGTAGATTTTTGTGACCTGGTCAGAACTGGAAACAATGGATTGTTAAAGTGTAATTTAAATAGAGGAGAATCAGCTAAGTTAACAGGGTCAGACAAATACATCTGTGCTATACAAACGCATATAAAGTTAGGATGTGCAGTTCATGGACTTTGGCTGTATGGACTGCGGCTATGCCCGACTATGGATATTATGCCAGTAATCCCTCTTTAAAAGAAAGGTTAATTATTAAGAAACCTACCTCTCCATGTACAAAATACAACAACTGTAACCAGCCATTCCTGATAGGAGCTGATGTTTCAGGTACTGAACCTATAGGGCATTTTATTGAAGTTAAGAAAAAGGATGTAACAAAGTTCTTTAGCCCCGAAGATAGACCTACCCTCTATAGTCTATCTGGCCAACTTTACTTATAAATTGGCATTAGAAACAGGTTACAGTGATAAAAATGAATGGTTAGCCTGGATAAGATACACTGCAATACTAACTGTATCATTTGCGCAAAAGCTAGGCCACATCTGGGTAATATACTTTTCAGGCTATCAGATAGGGAAGACCCACAAGGTCTGCAATGCAGGTTATCTTTATATAATGCATCATATAATCCAGGTGATAAATTATGTAAGACACACTTTATTGTACCGACCTGTGGGGAGAGATGAAATCCCTCCCTTAGTAGTTGCTTACCCAGGCAACTACACCTGCTTTGAGGAAGTGGCAAGGTAAGAAAGTAGGGAATCTCACTAAAGAGTTTTGCGAAACCACCATAGATATTGGTACCAATAATGGTAATTACTCCTCTAATTGGTTTACCACTCAGACAAGGGCAAGGACTAATCTCTGATGGCTATGTGGAGACAGGAAGCGGAGACCTAGGCTACTGGCAGGGAAGCTGTACTCTGGTTCAGCTTCTGATGCCATTCCACTTGTTTTCAGCCCTGGAATTTCAGAGAATGAGAAGCAGCCATGGAGACTATCTGAATCGCTATAAGCGGTCTATCCTTAGAGGTTCCTTTGACCAAAGAATATACGTAGATGAAATAGGAGTAGCCCAAGAGGTGCTAAAAGAGTTTAAGGCCCGAAATCAGATTGCATCAGGGTTCGAGTTTATACTTTTCTGGTTGTCTACGATAAATAAGAATGTCGACTGGATTAATTACATTTATTACAATCAACAGAGATTTGTTAGCTATACCAGAGATACAATGAAGGGCATCACAGATCAGTTGGGACCTACATCTTTAATGACATGGAAAAATAGAATGTCCCTGGATAGGTTACTAGCAGAAAAAGGGGGTGTCTGCAAAATTTTGGTACCTTCTGTTGTACTTTTATTCCCAATAATACAGCTCCTGATGGTAGTATTACCAAGGCATTGGAAGGACTCCATTCCATGTCCAAAAACCTTGCAGAAACTCTGGAATAAATGACATATTCACTAATTGGCTTGAAGGATGGTTTGGAAAATGGAGTAACCACATATCTAGTCTACTGATTTCCTTAGCAACAGTGGCAGCCATACATGTAACTCGTTGGTGTTGTTGCATTTCTTGCATAAGGGGACAAATTCAGAGACTCATTGACACTTCAATTACTAATACAATGTACCAAGAGATTCAAAGTAAGAACATATACGATGACTTGGAAACACCCCATGACGACTACCAAGATTCTGAAGTATGGAAGGACTGGTGAAAACTTAAGAAGAGAATCTGTTTTGATTGTGTCACAGAATATTTCTTGATAAATTTACAACAGGGGGGAATGTTAGGAAAGTTTTATTTTAAATTTATGTTTACTTTATGTAACGGAGACTAAAATGTGTATTAAGCTATACAAGCTTCTCAGGAAAGGCTTTGGCTGACAAAGTGTTAAATATGCTTTACTTTTAACTGATAAGTGTGAGGGGGGGGGGCTGGTGAATTCCTCAATAGAGAGATTAGAACTAGCTAGGACTGGTTTTTAGCACCCCTATTATATGTATAAAAACCAGTGTTATTCAATGAAAGTCTCAGACAAAGGCTGAGAGACGAATATCAATCTACAGGCGTTTTGTCTCCTTGTTAACAAGAATAAAAAGCTGCACTTCTTGACTTATTCAGATGACATTTTGAACTTTTATTGATAAGAATAGAAAATTCTCCTAACAGGGCTCCATCGGAGGTTTCCGTCGGGTTAACCCCTCAACGAAATGGCAAACTGAAACCTAAGCTTCTGTTTAAATCACCATTGATATCAATGATGACAGAAACGTTGCTAAAGGTTTCCGTTAGTCACCGTTGTGACCTGGTTCTGTTGTTTTGACGGAATCAATAGCGCAGTTGACTAAAAAAAGTCAGAACCCTGTCACAACGGTGACAAGCGGAAACCTTTAGCAACGTTTCCATCACCATGTATATCAATGGTGAGGGAAACGGAAGCGTAGGTTTCCGTTTGCCTTTCTGTTGAAGGGTTAACCCGGCGGAAACCTCAAACGGAACCCCTAAATGGAAGGGCAACGGTGATGTGAACACAGCCTAAGGCCCCATTCACATCGCGTACAGCTCGGTGTCACGTTGGCTGCGTGGACCCACTGGGCCGTACTGCCTTGACGGTATGGTAGCTGGCCAACAGGACGCAGGTCACAGTCTATAGTTCGTATAGTGTACCTGTGGCAACTCGGACAGTAGCAATGACAGGCTCGGCTGGGACTTAGGTAGCAGGCAGACGTCAGGCGTCTTGTAGCAGGACAGGCGTGGTATACAGCACGGCACCTGACCAGGATAGCATGGGATACAGGTTACAGGTACAGGAACGGGGAACACTGGGAACTGGGAAACACTAGGAGACCATTAGCTAGACAAACTTAGGGTACGACAACAACGCTCAGGCATGGGAGAAAGGGGCTGGGCCCTTATAGTCCAGGGTACTCATGGGCTAATTAGACATTAAACTCCAGTGCGCGCGCTGGCCCTTTAAGAGCGGGCACGAGTGCGCGCACGCACCCTACGGGACCCAGCCAATGTAAGCGGAAGTGAGCGCTGGCGTCTCTTGAGGAGGAGACTGGGGCCAGCGCTCGCAGACCCATGGCAGCGGCCGTCAGGAGGTGAGTAAACATGATGGCCCGCGGCCATGTACATGACAGTATACCCTCCTCTTACGCCCCCTCCTCTTGAGGCCAGAGCGGGAGAGAAACTTCAGAAGGGTAGGAGCATTGAGGTTCTCCTCTGGCTCCCAGGACATATCTTCAAGACCAAACCCCTTTCAATCCACCAATAAAAAGTTCTTCCGCTTACCCTCTTGGTGTCCAAAGATCTCCTTAACCTGAAAAGGTGTCTGAAGAGCCGCTGGAAGCAACCACAGGGCTAGGTCTTGGTATAGTGGTTCAGAACCACCGGCTTCAGGAGGGAGACATGGAAGGAGTTGGGGATCTTGAGGGTAGGAGGCAGCCGAAGCTTGTAGGCAACAGGGTTGAACTGCTGTGGAATCTCGAAGGGTCCGAGGAACCTGGGAGCAAATTTGTATGATGGCACCCTCAGTCGGATATTCCTAGAGGACAGCCAGACCTTCGTGCCAGGGAGAAATTGAGGAGACTCTCTTCTCCTTGTGTCTGCCTTCCGATTCATGTGGTCGACTGCCAGTAGGATGGAGGCTCGAGTCTGTTGCCAGATCTGCAGGAAGTCCCTAAAAGCAGTGTCAGCTGCTGGTACCTCGGACGTAAGAGGCACCGGGAGAGGAATTTCTGGGTGTTGGCCATAGACAATTAAGAACGGTGTATTCCTTGTGGACTCGCTGGTGTGATTATTGTATGAGAATTCAGTCCACGGGAGCAGCTGCACCCAGTCATCATGCTGCTTGGAGATGTAGTGGCATAGGCAGTTCTCCAAGATCTGATTGATCCACTCGACCTGCCATTGGACTGAGGATGGTAGGCTGAGGAAAAGTCCAACTTCACACCGAGGAGTCCGCAGAGGGCTCTCGAGAACTTCGAGGTGAACTGAACCCCCCGAACAGACAATATGCTGCGGCAAGCCATGCAGGCGGAAGATATGTTGGATGAAAAGCTTGGCCAGTTGAGGAGCAGAAGGAAGGCCGGTCAGAGGAACGAAGTGGGCCATTTTCAAAAATCGATCCACCACCACCCAGACAGTACTGCATCCTGCAGAGAGAGGCAGGTCCGTAATAAAGTCCATAGCTATATGCTGCCGGGGAGCATCAGGGAACCGGCAGTGGCTCGAGCAGACCAGCAGGTCTGGCGTGAGCGACCTTGTTAGCTGCACACACTGTGCAGGAAGAAACAAAGTCCATAATGTCTCTGGGCAGCGTGGGCCACCAGAAATGACGGGCAATCAGGTCTCGGGTCTTACGGGTACCCGCGTGACTTCTTAGTCTACAGCATTGTCCCCAGCGGAGGATCTTCCCTCTGTCATCCAGGCGCACAAAAGTCAACCCTGGAGAAATATCCACATACCATTGACTTACCCTTGGAACCTCTCTGAAACAGGAGTGCACCAGCACCGACGGATGAGGCGTCCACCTCCAACGAGAACGGTCGAGAAACATCTGGATGATGGAGGATCGAGGCTGACATGAATGAATGAAGACTCTGCCTCAGGAGTCCACACCTTGGCATTCATGCCTTTCTTGGTGAGGTTAGAGATAGGAGAGGTCAGTGAGGAGAAGTTTGGAATGAACGGTCTGTAAAAATTGGCGAATCCCAGAAAGCACTGTATTGCCCTCAAGCCTTGAGGGCGTGGCCATTCCAGAACGTTTTTACCTTTTCAGGATCCATCTTGAGACCTCTATTCGAGATGATGTAGCCCAGGAAGGGTAGAGCATCTTTCTCAAACACGCACTTCTCCAACTTGGCGTACAGACGATTCTCCCTTAACCGCAGCAAAACTTGACGGACATGTCTCTGATGAGTCACAGGATCTGGAGAAAAAAATAAATCAAGATGTCATCAAGACAGACTACAACACAAACATAGAGGAGGTCACGGAAGAGGTCATTAACGAACTCCTGGAAGACCACGGGAGAATTACACAGGCCGAAGGGCATTACTAGATATTCATAGTGTCCATCACGGGTGTTAAATGCAGTCTTCCATTCGTCACCCCAGAGAATCCGTATTAGGTTGTAAGCCCCACGCAGGTCTAGTTTGGAAAAAATCTTGGCACCACGTATACGATCAAACAGTTCTGAGATCAATGGCAACGGATATTTATTTTTCACCTTGATATGGTTGAGACCCAGGTAGTCAATACAAGGACACAGGGAACCCTCCTTTTTCTTGACGAAGAAGAACCCGGCTCCTGCTGGGGAGGAAGACTTCCGTATGAAGCCCCTCTCAAAGTTCTCCTTAACATAGGCGGACATGGACAAAGTCTCTAGCATGGAGAGATGATATACCCTACCACGGGGAAGGGATGCACCAGGAATCAGCACGATAGGACAGTCATACGCCCATTGTGGGGGCAGCGTCTCCACCTCCCTCTTGCTGAAGATGTCCGAAAATGCAGCATAATGACCAGGCAATCCTGCCAATGACCGGGGCAGAGGAGGTTAAGCCGAACTAATCTGTAGCAGTCAACATTTGTGACACTCGGGGCCCCACTGGAGAACCTCTCCAGAGTTCCAGTCCAGGACTGGGGCATGTAGTCGGAGCCAAGGCAGGCCCAGCAGCACGGGGTTAACGGCCTTGGACAAGACAAAGAACGATAGAAGCTCGGAGTGGAGAGCTCCCACTTGGAGCCTCAGCGGCTTGGTCACAGCTATAACTGGGTCTGGCAGAGGTAGTCCATTTACCGATGCAACCATCAATGGCCTCTCCAGAGGGGTTGTGGGCAATTTGAAAAGATCCACCAGGTCTCTACGAATGAAATTAGCAGCGGATCCAGAGTCCAGATAGGCAAAGACCCGATGCGTTCTCTTGCCGGACAATTTAGACGGAAGCCCTTCTTTACCCAAGGTTGTCTCTCCTACCAACCCTAGGCTTTGGGGCTTTTGGGTACACAGACGCACAAGATGGCTACTGAGGCCGCAATATAGACAGAGTCCCGAAGTGCATCTGCGTTGTCTCTCCTGGGTAGATAGCCCAAACTGGTCCATCCTCACAGACTCCTTGGGAGGATCGGCATCTGAAGACAACAGGGGTTGCTGCAAAGTAAGAACCGGACTAGGAAGGCCTCCCGACGAGCCTCTTGGAGCCGTTCTCTGATCCTTATATCAATCCGGGCGGCCAGAAGGATGAGGTCATCTAGGGTAGACGGTAGATCTCGAGCAGCAAGTCCTGCCGGAATGTAGCCACCAGGGCCTCATTGTTCCACAAAAGTTCTCCCACCAGGGTGCAGAAGTGGATAGCGTACTCGCCTACGGAGGGGTCTCCTTGGCGTAGGTTCAGCAAGGAGGCTGCTGCAGACAAGACTCGTCCAGGCTCCTCAAAACGCCATGCGAAATGTCCGGTGGAACCCCTGGAGGTCACGGGTCTCTGCGCCTAGTCTCTCCCAGATAGGATTCGCCCATGCAAGGGCCCTACCAGTGAGGAGAGAGAGGATGAAAGCGACCCTTGCGCCATCAGACGAAAATGCCCTTGCATACAGGCTGAAGTGGATTTGGCACTGGTTCAAAAATCCACAACAGGTCTCTGCGTCTCCATCATAGCGGTCAGGAAGTGGCAAAGAAAATCGATGATCCACTCGCCAGGAGGTGTAGTAGGAGGAAAGGCAGCTTGTGCCTCCTGCCGACGTGCGAGAATGTTCAAGGCCCAGAGGAGTTGGTCCTGTCGAGACCGGAGGTCCAGCATGTCCGTCCGCATCTCTTGTAATCTCATCTTGGTCGATCAAAGACCAGCAGGGTCCATGGCCTGAGCGTGCTGTCATGTTGGTTGCTTGGACCCACTGGGCCGTACTGCCTTGATGGTATGGCAGCTGGCCAACAGGACGCAGGTCACAGTCTATAGTTCGTATAGTGTACCTGTGGCAGCTCGGACTGTAGCAATGACTGGCTCGGCTGGGACTTAGGCAGCAGGCAGACGTCAGGCGTGGTGTAGCAGGACAGGCGTGGTATACAGCACAGCACGGCACTTGACCAGGATAGCACGGGATACAGGTTACAGGTACAGGAACGGGGAACACTGAGAACTGAGAAACACTAGGAGACCATTTGCTGGACAAACTTAGGGTACCACAACAACGCTCAGGTATGGGAGGAAGGGGCTGGGCCCTTATAGTCCAGGGTACTCATGGGCTAATTAGACATTAAACTCTGATGCGCGCGCTGGCCCTTTAAGAGCGGGCACAAATCTGCGCGCGCACCCTACAGGACCCAGCCAAGGTAAGCGGAAGTGAGCGCTGGCGTCTCCTAAGGAGGAGACTAGGGACAGCGCTCGCAGACCCATGGCTGCAGGCCGTCAGGAGGTGAGTGAACCTGATGGCCCGCGGCAATGGACATGACACTCGGCGTATACATTGACTATAATGGGTCAAACGTAGACCCAAAATTGCATCTGTTTGGTCTATGTTTTTCATGGTTTAGGTTGGGATACTGTTTTTTGAAAGTACTGAAAAGCATAGTCTGCTATACACGACGTAACTTTTTTTTAGCATTGATCTCAATGGACGACGTATGCAAACGTAATGCTATACGTTTGTATCAGTTTACACACAGTGAATCGATCAGTTTTTTTCTATCAGTGTTCACTTTAAAGAAAAAAAAAAGTATAATATTTTTTAGGTAAAAAAACGTACAGAAACGTATACCGACGTATGAGTATATGCTAAACGTACACACTATAAAAAACAAAACGTAAACAGAAAATGGTACACGTTTGTATACAGTTTCAATGGTCCGCTTTTTTAAAAAAAACAAAAAACATATACACTCGACGGATAGCACAAATGCGATGTAAATGGGGCCTTAGCTGTCGCGAAGTACTTCGGTATTCAGTCTCTGGATGTAGACAAGAATGTTTCTTCCCATTTAAAGAGGCTCTGTCACCAGATTTTGCAACCCCTATCTGCTATTGCAGCAGATAGGCGCTGCAATGTAGATTACAGTAACGTTTTTATTTTTTAAAAACGAGCATTTTTGGCCAAGTTATGACCATTTTTTTATTTATGCAAATGAGGCTTGCAAAAGTCCAAGTAGGCGTGTTTAAAGTAAAAGTCCAAGTGGGCGTGTATTATGTGCGTACATCGGGGCGTTTTTACTACTTTTACTAGCTGGGCGTTCTGACGAGAAGTATCATCCACTTCTCTTCAGAACGCCCAGCTTCTGGCAGTGCAGACACACAGCGTGTTCTCGAGAGATCACGCTGTGACGTCACTCACAGGTCCTGCATCATGTCGGACGAGCGAGGACACATCGGCACCAGAGGCTACAGTTGATTCTGCAGCAGCATCGGCGTTTGCAGGTAAGTCTATGTAGCTACTTACCTGCAAACGCTGATGCTGCTGCAGAATCAACTGTAGCCTCTGGTGCCGATGTGGCCGACACAATGCAGGACCTGGGGCAGGAAGTGAGTGACGTCACAGCCTGATCTCTCGAGAACACGGCTGTGTCTGCACTGCCAGAAGCTGGGCGTTCTGAAGAGAAGTGGATGATACTTCTCGTCAGAACGCCCAGCTAGTAAAAGTAGTAAAAACGCCCCGATGTACACACATAATACACGCCCACTTGGACTTTTACTTTAAACACGCCTACTTGGACTTTTGCAAGCCTCATTTGCATAAATACAAAAATGGTCATAACTTGGCCAAAAATGCTCGTTTTTAAAAAATAAAAACGTTACTGTAATCTACATTGCAGCGCCTATCTGCTGCAATAGCAGATAGGGGTTGCAAAATCTGGTGACAGAGCCTCTTTAAAGTTAAAGAGGATCTGTCACTAGTTTAGTAATGTCACCACCATCGATTCTCCTGAGGTGGAGCTGCCTCACAGACTCTGAACTGTCCTGTCAGCATGAAGCTGCTTTACACAGTGTGAGAGACATTCTAGAGGGAAGGGGATCACTTCAAATAGCCATATTTCCGGCTGTGGACAACCTGGAACAGTGGTTCTGGTGGCATATGAAAAATGAGATTCTAATCTTTCATATGGCTCACAGTTCTAGCTGGGAAACAACGGCAGGTATCGCCAGTTGAAAACAGTCGGGAATGGAAGCTGTACACTATATGATCATGCTGTGTTGCGGAGCTAGAAAGAGGAGAACTGTAGGATGCTGATTGAGCGGTGTAAGTATGACGCTGTCCAGAGTGAAAAGAAAGTCACCTCCCATTTGGCAAATATAGCCAAATTTATCATATTTAGAAAAATGCACATAACTTTGCAAATAAACTTTTTTGAAAAATAAAAATCACACTGTAGTTATCAGCATCATAGCGCCTATTAAATTAATTGGGAGGTAGGACATTAGTAAAGTAGTGACAGATCTTCTTTAATGTACATAGTTGAACCATACTAACAGTAACTAAAGAAAGTGTGTTTGGGGGGGGGGGGGGCGCTATGAGTAATTTCTGGGTCCCATACAGCCAAGGAGTCTGGGCCTCCCTCCATTACAAAGGGTTGGGCAATGGTAAATGGTGCACTCACGTTTGTACGTTATGCACATTAACTGATTTTGATACTGATGTCAATTACAGTGAACAAAACCATGGCTCAGGCACATGACTGGTTAATGCCCTTTTTTTAATAACCAGCCAAAATGTTTCCCACTGTATGGCATACATCGCCCAAGGAATGGCCTGGGGAAACTCCTGAAGTCACTGTCCATAAATGGACAGTGACATCAATGGCTTGAGTCCCTGGGTAGACCTTCTACTAGCGCTCTGCCCAGGAACTCCGGCGCTGGTCCTGATGTCCATATATGGACAGTGATGTCAGGAGCTTTCCCAGGGCCAAAGTCCAAGGGCAGAGCGATTGCGATGCTCTGCTTGGAGACTCCGGCATTGGGAAGCTCCTGACAATACTGTCCATATAGTGTGGTCAAGAGAGGTATACGGTTTTTTTGTGGGATCTCTCAGGATGAAATAGTATAGTCTACTATGCTATTCCAGCCTTCAAAAAAATAAAAAAAAAATAAAAAATAAAAAAAGAGGTAAACCCCATTCACGAGTTATATTGTAATATGCAGTGAGTTTATAGTATTTTCACAGAAAATAAGAGTTTTAGCCATGTGCCAATTTAAAAGAAAATTGTTGTTCTAATACTCTCCCAACCTACATATATTTGGTCTGGTTTTTCAAGTGATATATTTTACAGTGTAAAAAAATTAAAAAGGAAAATAGGGAAAAAGATTGCAAATGAAATGGAGTTAAAGAGTTTTTCCAGTCAGTAACAATTGATGACCTATCCTCGGGATTAGGGATGCACGGTGCATCGAAACTTCGATACTGTTTCGATACTGTGCATCCCTAAACGGTTCGATACCGCTATTTCCTGTATTTCGATACTGAGCTGCGCAGCCACACAGCTCAGTATAGTAATACATGAATGTATGGGAGCGCGGCTGCGGCTGTGTAATTCAGCCACAGCCCCGCTTCTGAGTCATGATAAGTTCGCGGGGTCAGTATGATGTGATGCGGCCGGCGCTGCACTAATGAGCGGCGGCACTGAAGACAGAACATGGCGGGGGCTCCACAAAATACCCCCATGTTCTGTCTCCAGTGCCTGAACTTGCGCTCATTAGTACAGCGCCGGCCGCACCTCCTCATGCTGACCGCGCACACACTTCCTGTCAGGAGCGGGGCAATGGCTGTATTACACAGCCGCAGCCCCGCTCTATAACGGCGGAGATCAGAGAAACCTCTCATCTCCGCCGTTATTCCCCTGAATGCTGCGATCAAAGCTGACTGCAGCATTCAGGGGAAAGTGAGAAGGGGGGATGCCCCTGGATCGCGTCACAGGGAATTCGTGACGCGATCGAGGGCCATACCATATATGGGCAGACAGCCCAGGGTCTATTGACGGACCCCAGGGCTGTCTTACCATATTTCATGTTGTTAGGACATACCCAAGTATGTCCTAACAACTGCCTGTGTGCTATCTGTCCACAGGCTAATGTACTGGGATATATCTGATATATGCCTGTGTGCTATCTGTCCACAGGCTAATGTACTGGCATATATCTGATATATGTCAGTACATTAAAGTTTAAAAATAAAGTAAAAACAAAGTATTGTTAAATTTAAAAAAAAATACACATTCACCTTTTTTACAATAAACATTAAAATAAGTCTCAATACATAAAATATACACATTCAGTAATGGCGCGCACAACAATTTTTTTGCATCATTTATGATCCGTACACTGTAAAAAAATGAAATAAACACAGCTTTCATTCACTTATTAGTGTGAGGCACGAGGTGCGATGAATTTAACCTCCATGTTCCTCACATTAATAGTAATTAACCCCATCATGTACCTCGCACATTAACCCATTATGACTGAGAAACATGATGGGATTAATTACTATTAATGTGAGGCGCATTCAAAATTCATCATCACACCTCGCGCCTCACATCAGAAAACTGAAGATTTTTTTTTTTTATTACTGTTGCCAAAAGTATCGAAATTGGTATCGAAATCGCAATACTAAACGAAGTATCGGTATCGAAGTCCAAATTCTGGTATCGTGACATCCCTACTCAGGATAGCCCATCAGTAACCCCCTTTTCAGTTTAGACTATTTAAAATTTTCACTTTTGTTTTTTTCTCAACACCTTTCAAAAGCTATAATTTTTCCGTCTATATCGCCATACGAGGGCTTGTTTTTCCCAGGACAAGTGGTAGTTTTTCATGGAACAATTTATTGTACCGCATAATGTACTAGGAAGCTGAAAAAAAATTTGTGGGGTGAAATGGCCAAAAAACAGCGATTACGTCATATTTTGGGGGGTTTTGTTTTTACGGCGTCCATCATGCGGTAAAAACTACATATTCACCTTATTCTACAGGTTGATACGATTACGGCGATACCAAATTTATAGGTTTTGTTTTAGATTTTTCCACTTAAAAAAATAAAACCATTGGCTAAATTTAAAAAAAAACGTTTGTGTCGCCGTATTCTGAGAGCCATAACTTTTTTCTTTTTCCATCAATTTAGCAATATGAGGGCTTAAGTTTTGCGGGGGGAGCCGTAGTTTTCACCGATACCCTTTTGGGGTATATGTGACTTTTTGATCATTTTCGATTTTATTTTTTTGGAGCGCTAAGGTGACCAAAAAACAGCAATTTGCGTGTTTTATATATATACTTTGTACAGCAATTAGCAAGCGGGTTAAACAACGCTATATTATGATAGTTCGGACTTTTACGGACGCGGCAATACCAGTTATATTAACTTTTCATTTTTTTTAACATTGATTTAGGGGAAAAACGTGAAAAGGGGTTTTTTTTTGAACTTTTAATACTTTATTGTTTTTGGAACATAATAAAAAAAATTATTTAACAGTATTTTACTTTTCTTATTAGTCCCCCTAGGAGACTTGAAGCAGCGATCGTTGGATCGCTTGCATGATATACTGCAATACTAATGTATTGCAGTATATTGTGATTCAGGCTGTCTCCTTTGAAGCCCTGCCGGAGGCAGAGCTTCAAAGGAGTACAAAGATGCCGGACCTGGGGGCTTTTGTTTGGCCCCCAGGCTGCCATAGCAACCGTTGTAACCGGCCGATCGTGCCGCGGGGGGGGGGGGGCGATCGCTTGTTTGAGGGGGTGCCCCCCTGATTCTAATACTTTAAATGCCGTGGTCGCGATTGATCGCGGCATTTAAGGTGTTAAACGGGCGGAATCAAAGTGAACTTTGATTCCGCTCATTGCAGGGAGGCGTCGGCTGCGTGTAACAGCCGTCATCCGCTGTGTATGGAGCGAGCTCAGCCCGTGAGCTCGCTCCATACTTCCCCTTAACCCTCATCACGTACAGTTACGTGATTTTGCGTGAAGGGGTTAAAGTATACAGGAAGTGATGGAGTACAGCCATTCCAGCGGCAGGAGAGACGCATATAGAGTCTTAACAGTTATATAGCACGGTTGAATAAAGACACATGTTCAACCAAGGAATGGGAAGGGAAAAATTTCTACACATAGCTGCTAATATTTTTTTGTTCCTAGGAAATTATCTAAGCCTTTTTTAAAGCCATCTACTGTAGGTACTGTGACCAGCTCCTGTGGTAGACTATTCCATAGAGTCACAGTTCTCACAGTAAAGAAGGCTTGTCGCCTCTGCAGATTCAACCTTTTTTACTCCCGACAGAGGTAATGCACCCTTGTTTTTTGAGGGGGTTTTTACATGGAACAGGATTTCACCATATTTTTTGTATGTGCCATTCATATAAGTTAATTATGTCCCCCCTTAGAACTGCATATTCTAGATGAGGCCTCACTAATGCTTTGTAAAGTAGTAATATTATATCCCTGTCCTGCGAGTCCATGCCTCTTAATACACGACAATATCTTGCTGGCCTTTGAAGCAGCTCATTGATCGGCGCTCGTTGCACTGGCCAAAATTGGCTGGTGTAATAGGGCCTCTAGTCCAAGAAAAAAAAAACACTAAAAGCTTATATTGTTGTAATAAAAACCGAATTTAAATAAGTCATTTTCTGACTATATATTACCGTTAAAATCTATATTAACCAAACTCTATTTATGACATTACTAATGCTCCTTTTTACTGTAAACCCACCTTTTTGGCCACCCATTTTCTCCAATTCATTTTCAGAGGAAATTCTTGGTGGGGAGGACGGTAGAACTGGAGATCTGCCTATGACAAGGAAAGATGTATAGGTTTTATCAGCTGCACTTTCATTAAAACTCTCACTACATTTTAACTTGAGCTAGAAGTGTGTTTTAAAAAACGCTTGTGGACTATAAATAGTGTTACATTTTTCCCATTTCCGGCCTTGTGCCTTAATAAAACGTCACGACTCACAGTTACGCTGTACTATTACGACATGGTGATGGAGAGGGCCAAGAAGCTAAGCCGGCGGCATCACTTGTGGGTGTCAGCTGTAATATACAGCCGGCACCCCACTTTAATGCTGTGATGGGAGATAAACGGGCAGGATCGGAGATAAATCCAATCCTGGCCGTTAAACCCCTTAGATGCTGAGATCAATGTTAATCACGACATCTAAGTTGTTAGATAGATAGAGGGGACTACCTCTGTCACCCCATACGTGCCCCGCGAATGCGGTCTGGGGGAGCTATTGGGTTGCTATAGCAGCCAGTGGCCTAACAATGGTCCACAGGTCTGCCATACACGGAAACCTAGGAAGGGCCTAATAGGCCCCCGGTCACTGACACATACAGTATAATGCATTGCTATACAGAAGGATTATATGAGCGTTCAGAAGTCTAGCTAGACTAAAACAATAGAAAAAAATAAAAATGCATACAATAATTATCCCACAAGGTGAACGCCATAGAAAAAAAAAGTAATAATAAATCAATGCCAAAATTGATGTTTTTTGTCCACCCCGCCTTCCAAAAAGGAATAAAAAAAGTGTTAAAAAAAAAAAATAGTATGTATGTATCCCAAAAGCATCCCAATCATAACTAAAAATGTATCCCGCAAAAACCAAGCCCTCATAAAGCTCCTTTGACAGAACAATATAAATGTTAGGGGACACAGCAAAAAAAAATATATATATATTTTTCTAAACAAAAGTTTAAACATAAAAAAAAACAACTAAAAACCCCATATACATTTGGTATTGCAGTAATCATAGCGAACCACAGAATAAAAGTGATCATGTTATTAATACGGCACAGTGAACGCTGTAAAAACAAAACTCCAAAAATATTCCTAACCTCACAAAAAAAGTTAACTAAAGTTATACAATGCATTATATGTACCCTAAAATGGTGCCTTTTAAAAAATACATCTTGTCACGTAAAAAGAAAGCCCTTATATGGCTACTTTGGAAGAAAAAAAATAAAAGTTAAAGAGGCTCTGTCACCAGATTATAAGAGATCACTCTGTGCTGTCATTCACAGAGACTTTACCGGAGTGTCGGGAGTGAATAGACATCGCATCCTGGCTGAAAGACAAAAGTTAATGTGGGAGTATGTGACAGCACAGCGTGATCTCGCAAGATCACACTGTGTTGCGAGTACTGCTAAAAATGAACCTGAGAGAAGAGTATGACACTGATTGGTCAGCATCATACACTTCTCTTTACAATGCCCAGTTGGTAAAAAAGTAAAAACAAGCCCAGTTGTCTATTAAGAAACGAATTAGAATAAATCTAAAATTGTGCATAACTTGCTCAAAATTTAGTTTTTAAAAATAAAAAACACTTCTCTACATTACAGCGCCGATCAGGCACTTATAATCTGGTGACAGAGCCTCTTTAATTGGAACACAGATTAAAAAAAAAAGAAAATAACAAATGGTCCAAAATAGGCTGCATCCTTAAAGGGTTAAAATACTCTGAAATGGCTTTTGGCTACAGCATATAGTAACAATATGCCTTTGCCTAATATCTTAAGATTTGTATTTTAATATGCTGTAAAAAATGTCTTAACGCTAAAAGCACATACATGCAAGAGCCCTAATGGGTTTTTTTCTCTGTCGACCTAGCCGTATGAGGGTTTGTTTATTGCAGGACGAGTTAGAACTTCTAACAGCACCACTTATTGTAACCCATAATGCGCTAAAATAATCCTGTGTGTGGAATAGAAAACAGTGATTCTGCGAATGTTTTTTTGGGGTTTTTAATTTTATGGCATTCACTGTTCAGTAAAAACGACATGTTAAATTTATTCTGCAGGTCAATACAATTATGGCGATACTATATATATATATATATATATATATACACACACACACACACACACACACACACACACACACGGGGCGAGCTAGTTTTATTGGTACAATTTTGGGGTACATACGACTTTTTATTTATTTTTCTGGGGAGCGAAGGTGCACAAAAATCAGCAATTCTGGGTGCTTATCTTCTTTTACCTTAATGGCGTTCACCCCGTGGGATAATTAATGTTATATAGCAAGAGTTCAGACATTTACTGACACGGCGATGTCAATTATGTTTATTTTATTATTTACATAACTTTGGAGGGAAAATGATTGAAGTTTTTTTTTTTTTAGCATGTAATACGGTTGGTTTTGTTTTATATTACTAAAAAATTTAACTATTTTCTTCTTTTTTTTTGTCCACAGGGAACATGCGATTGTTAGATTGATGGTGCAATACTTATGTTTTGCAATGTATTGTGAATTTTACTGATTGAGTGACAGAGGGGACACCCCCTCTTTCTAATGGCTTAGATGCCGTGTTGGCTAATGCAAGCAGCATGTAAGTGGTTGAACAGTCGGCCCTTGGTGCAACATACTGCTGACACCCGCGACTTAGGGAGTGGGCTCAGCCTGTGAGCTTGCTTCATACTCTCCCCTCTACCGACTATTTAGGTCAAATGGCGGTAAGGGGTTAAACGATATGTAAACCCTTGAATGGCATTTATTTATTTTTTTATAAAAAAAAGAAAAAGGTCAGTGTGATTAGTGCAACTTTATAAAATAGTTTTTATTAAAAATTATTTTAACTTTTTGAGATACAGCTGTATTATGTGCGGAGACCTGTATCCGTCAGGTCAGCAGGACTGACTGGTTCAGTGAAAGCAGGTCCTGGGTGGCTCTGACACCTGTTATCGATCACATCTAAGTTCATAACTTGTGCTAGATTACAGGTGGATCCTGCGTGTCAGAAACACGCTGACACTGAACCAGTCAGGTTCGCGGAACCGACTGATTCAGGTCATAGGGAAAGATATAGCTGCTCTGTATGGAGAATACAGAGCAGCTGTATTTCAAAAAGTAAAACAAATTTTTAATACAAACTAATTATAAAGTTGCACCAATCACACGGACTGACCTTTTTATAAAAAATAAAAAAAAGTGCACCATTCAAAAGGTTTACATAGCCTTTAATATTTGAGATCGTTGATAAATTGTGCATCAGTAAAGCAATTATTAGTGCAAAATTATATATATATATATATATATATATATATATAAATAAATCACACAAACACTATTCTATTCAAGACGAAGGCCTCATGCCCACTTCAGTTACTTTCTTCAGGGTGCTATCAGTTTTTGTTTTTTTTAACCGATCACACCCTGACATATTCATTTCTATCGGGTCACGCACACTTCCTTTGTTTTAACGGAACCATGTGGCCATTCCGACAAAAATAGGACAAGTCCTACTCCGGTCCGTTTTTGACGGAACAGTCCCGGCCTTTTCATTTATTTGGTCCGTGAAACAACGGACTGCACACGTGTTTCACGGATCCGTCATTAGCGACTGTATGACGGCCAACCGAAGTGTGCATAAGGCCTAAGGAGAATTGTACAGTGTTTTACTGGCTTTTCCACTGCGCTTTTTGCACTGAAAAAAAGCATCCAGATATTACATAAAGGAAAGTGTGATTTGTGAAAAAGAATCATATTTTGTGATTGAAAGGTTATAAAAAAAAACAAACACAGCATGCCCTATTTCTTGCATTTTTGTCTTGGTTTTTCCTATTGCCTCAATGGGGAAAGCTGTGGCATTTAAAATTGCATGTGCTGTTTTAAAAAAAAAATAATAATTTAACTGCACCTATGGCAATATTACATGTAGTAACATTTGGTTTGTGTTCTTTTGCATGTTTGTGCCACACTAAAATAAGTATGTATGAGAAAGGACCTTTTTGTGGTCCATGACAATTAATGGACATCTATGAAATGCAGAGGGATGTTTCGAATTACCTGCATTTTCAAATGAGTCATTTATTTTTGCTGAGTGCCTGTTTTCTGCCACACTCCAGCTTCCAGAGTTTGAGCTACCACTCCTCCTACTGCGCCCACCTAGAAGCAAATAATCAAAGTTAGTTCATAGGTTTTCGATTACTATTTTCTGACATAAATTTGAGAAATCATTGCATGTTATACCCACTCCTTACCTCTTCGCACAATCATCTGGCCTGGAAGTGCATCCTGGGTATCTGGGTCTGCAGGCATATGGCAAGTAAAAACGGAGACTTGTGAGCATGACTTGCTGGTCTGTATGGCTTTTAGCCGGAATCGTCGAGAAGAACCTACAATGCAAGTTGTACAATAAGAAATGATACCCACATAAAATGATACATGTGCTTTTTCATGACTTTAAAAGGCAGGTATTACCATGTTCAATGTCACACTCTCTCCAGGCCATATCCTCATTGTCTCGAATCACAGAGTGCGCAGCCAACTGGTGCAGGTCAGAAGACTTTTCATACTCTGTATATGTTCCAAAATCCTCTCCAGCACCTCTCAAAAGTGACTCCAGGCTTATTGTGGTTTCCCAGGAGTGGTTGCTGCTTCCAACGTATCCATGGATTACTGCTCGGCACTGCCAACCAGATTCACTGCTAACCCCAGAGCCCGTATTTTCTGCATCGGCAGCCGAAGATACAGAGAAAAGATACTGTGCGTCCACCAGCATATCCCAGTCCAGCTGTGCAGGAGAAGGAAGCTCACCAATGACTGGATAACAAAGAATAAAAGCAATGGAAAACTGTTAAAAAAAACACAGCGTTCTATATCCTAGTAACTTTAAAGAGACCCTTGAACAGAAGTAAGGCTGTGTCATTATGTTGATGCCAAGACTTCCATCTAGAGAAATACAAGGAACAGATCTTTCAGTGCCTTTTTAAAATGACCAGATTCCTTCCAGTAAGGAGATTGTTTTCTTCACTACCCTATGTAGTATAGAAGAAAGCAGACTTCCCAGAATTGGCACAATGAGCACATAAATTGAAAGTAAAAATACTCAAATATCAAAAAAGTGTCCTGGGTAGACAGACTTCTAAAGTAAAATATGTTCACCACATCTACTTGATAAAATGATGTAAATTATACTGTTTTTTTGTAATAGATTTGTACTCATTTATGCTTTGAACGGTAGAACTCTTCAGATAGCCCTAGACCATGTATTATTCTGGCCTGATGCAACAGTAGCATCAAGAAACGGATTGTCTAGAAGTTATTAAGCATTTCTGATGATCGATCAAGTGCTTGCTAGGGCTTAGGTTTTCGCTGGAGTTGTAAAAAATTATTTACAATTATGTGAACATGCACAACTTTAAGCCCTGTTCACACATCGTTTTTTGCAGGCAGAAAATTCTGCCTGGTAAAATCAGCTTTTTTTTTTTTTTAAGTGGTTTTGCACCACAGGCGGTTTTTGACACTCTTTTTTACCTATTTCGTCAAGAGGCAAATGGAAAAACTGCGAATATTTTTTGACATAAAACGCATCGGCTGTTCACTGCGTTCTTTCCGCCTCTTATTGATTTCAATGGGGTTTTTGAGGCGAAAACCGCCTCAAGACAGGGCATGTCGCTTCTTTTTCTCGCGGGGAAAAAAACAAACCGCCTCCACCTCCTATTGAAAACAATAGGAGGCAATTTCAAGCCGTTTTTTGCCACGGTTTTTGCCGTGGTTTCCGTGTCAAAAAATTCTGTGAACAGGTCCTTAGACATCAACTGCCCTCAGAACACAAATGCCCAGTAACAATATTTATTTATTTATTTCTGTTACTTATATTTTACAAGTAATCCTGGTGGAAAAGTCTGTTTTTCGGGAACACACTTATTATTGTAATGAGGCAAAATAGGATTAAGGGAGAGAAGGATAAAAAAATGTTTATTACTGACAAAGTTACGATCATTTTAACATTTATGCTAATTTTCTTTTTAAAAACGCCCAGTTAGGCTTTTACAAAAAATTTGCATAAATGTTAAAATGATCATAACGGTCACTAAAACGTTTTTTAAAAAAAACCAAAACAACACAGTAGTTATCTACAACACAGCGCCTATAAGATTAGGTAGGAGATAGGGAAGCATGAAAGGTGTCAAAGCCTCTTTAAAGGAAATAATTAGCTGGAATTTGTTTCAAAATCTTTGTTACTTTTTTTCCTTCAGTGTTTCTGTAATCTAGTCCCAAAATAAATGGGACGTATATTACATGAAATGAACAGACTGTATGAATACATTTTTTACAATTTAAAACTATAATGGAATCAATTTTACGACAGTATAAGGAACAAGTCAATGAAAGGCTCCTCATAAGCATTTGTGAAGTTAAAAATAACTAGATTATTCTAAAATACGTAGGCACTTATTATTGGAACAGCATTCATCGGCATTATGAGCTTCTACTAGACTTCAGAAATCACCACCCAAGCAGTGTATTTTTACTATTTAGCATCTCTGACTTTATCTTCATCCAGAAATTTGCTTACAGGAATCACATCGTCCCACTGTGTGCTTCGCATTAACATCTTCTGGATCCTGGCTTTGTGACACTTTGTCCAAGACCATGCGTAATCGAAGCATATCCAGTTCACCATGAGGGGATGAGAAACTGCGGCCAGACATGGTGGCTTGAATCAGAGCTTTTCTTCTGACCAGCTCCTCTGCGCTTTGTGTCACTGTAGCCTGTGGACAAGGGGAACAGGTAGAAACCTCGTGCTATTATTTGTTGGAGTAAGATTTCTGAATTGGATTACTTTTCTAAACATCAGCTACTGAAAAGACCTCAAATAAGTGTAGCATGTCCAAAATACAATGGACGGCCATCTTACCTTAGAGGATGGGGTGGAATTTTGGTTGAACGCACATATTCCTTCACACTGTGAGACGCTCTTCTTTCCCTGTTGGGAGACTTTCCTAGAATATGGCGTTATGCAGTCTCCTGAAACTGTTTCTTTCGAACCTACTGAGTCACTGCTAGTAGATCCATGGCTAGTTGCACGAGTGGGGTCACTGCATATGGAAGGTTGTGTTGGAGCTTGAGTTGGCTCAGTGCTAACAGAACAATGAGTGAGCATATACTGTTCCTGTATATAAGAAGAACGTACAATACGCTTCCTTATATCACTTACTTGAGCGCCATCTCCACCTAAAGAAAACAGAGCCGTTAGTCAAAGACACATGTAGGTTCACACTATATCCGATTAAGTGTATTTGGTGCAAAATAAAATATCTATATCAGAAATTACCAAATAGAAAGAAGCCAAATTACATAGTATACTAGTTCCAAAAACTGACAGATATTTAAATTGGAAATGTTCCTCATGTTATTTGATTCACAGCTCCGTATACTTTTTATTATTATTTTCTAATCATAATAAAAGATTCATAGCTGCAACTTTGTATATTTGACAAAACATATTTTTATAAAGAAAGGTTTAAAAGTTGAAAGGGCGAGCGAGATAAGAGACCATCTTGGTGAAAATTTTAAATGATTTTACATGGGTAAAAAGGAAGTGCATTTTCTTCAAAGCCAAAAATGTATCATGTGAATTCAGCCTCTTAACACAATGTGAAAATATAGGTTTAGCTTACCTGGGATTTGCCGAATTCTATGACCAATTCAACCAGCAAAATGTTGTTTGACATTTGCACTTAATGGAACAAGTTGAATAAACCACTGAGTAGTCATAGTGGGAGATGCACTTAAATCCTAATATCCGTGATAAATCCATAATTTGTTAGCATTTATATGAACGTAATGAGGAAGATTTATAAAATTAGTGCAAAGGGGAAGTGCTTTAATTTTATAACCCGCCTCAAAAGGGGTTGTCCCAGTTGTTATTGCCACGGGAATCTCCTTGCAACCACAAATTTTGCATGGCTCCATTTACATTTTACATGTGCTAAGCCTGCCAGATCGGAAGCCGCTCTTTGCAGCACCTCTGGCTTGAAGGACCTATGGAAAGAACCTTTAAGTAAAATGAGTGCTGGAACCTAATTGGGCACTATGGAAAAACTGTCCTTTTTTTTTAATAAATGTATTATAGTTTTTCTAAATGTTAACTTGGTTTTATTTCAAGTTATACTACAGAAGTTTTCAAACTATATCTATTGGATAAAAACAAAAAACAAAACACATGTACACTATTGAGTACATTCTTCTTGACTAACTCCCCCGTCATACTGAGAAACAGTTTGATCACTGCAGAATCTTTGAGACCACAATGGTAATGAAAAGAGTGTCTGTTAAAACATGCCAAAACAAGTTCATATATATCGCAACACAGGAAAGAATAAAGTCTATACATATTCATAGTAATTTATCCTCACGGAAAGAAAGCCAACACAAATGGCAGGGTTACCTCTAAACAATGTTATATGTGCTTTTTGGGTACATAATACAAGCACAATGCACATAAATACTAAAAATCTAAAAGGTTTCCTTAGGTGACTGCGTACCAATGCTTTCAGTTCTTTCAGGATCTTCACTCCATGCAGAGAACTCCATAGAGATTTCATGTGAAATCTCTTGTAATGCACGCTCCACATCTTCCATGCCAGCAGATGGATTCTGGTAACTTGTGTCTGTAGTCCCTGGAGATTGAGACTCTTCCTGAGACTGGAAAACAGAACTAAGGGACCCTCCTCTAGCGACGCGTGTCTGAAACATAAAAGTAACCCAAAGAAATAAAACAATCTAAATAAGACTAGACACGCATTCTGTCTACTCTTATACTCACCGGTCCCTTCTTGCTTCTAAAGCTTGCAGTGTTATACAAAGTGCAGTAGCTAATAAGAGAGTCACCAGGATAGAGTGGAGCAATGTCATTGGGGGTTAGCAGGGCCTCCATGGTTTCTGGCATGTACCAGTCAACTGTGATGTCACTCAAAACTGGCTCCAGTGCCTTCTTTAAGGATTTAATCAGCTATAAGAGCGAAAGCAAAAGTGCAATAGATAAGCAAATAGAAGGAATGTTCTTGTTCAATTATATATGATTATAGGAGGGAAAAGGGCCCTTGCTACTCACCTTGGGCTGTAGCCTTTCTCCCTCAGACAGCAGCTCCAAAGTTCCCCTGGTTAACCTGGCTGCTCTATCAAGAATTTTGTACTGCGCATTTGACCCAAGCGCAAAACCAAACACCCTGCATGGAAACAACTGGTAACTTGCATTGATCAAGTCTGGATGTTCACATTTGCACAGTAGTATTTTTTTCAGAGGCCTGGTGTGATGTATTGAAATACAACAATAAGATAGTGATAAAAACGCAGCATATGTTATAGGATAGCCATTGTAATGGTTAATAATCAGGGGTACATTAGGTGTACTCTGCCCATTGGCATTGAGAATGCATTCAACTCATAACCAGTAAATCCAAAAGTGCAGTGAATCCAAGGCATTGTAGAAGAGGGTGGCCATACTTTATTAATCCAACTTGATAGCACAAAAATACAGTGACATTGTAATCTGCATGCAGTTTCTAAATGGCTTAGGTGACCGAAACATTGCTGTATGTTGTGCTTTTGTGCTACTATCGTGGACTGGACGTGCAGTGCCATGGATGCCATGCCAACCCCATGTTATCCGCTGCTGTGATATGATTATGTGTAAGAGCCGGCTAGGATCCTGTGTAAATGCTGCAAAACATGCAGTAACTTTTTTATTCTCACCGTGTAGTTCTGGCATGGCGTCTTAAAAGCTCAAGAACTCTGCTACAATTAGTAAATCCAGAGTCTGTAAATATAAAAAGTTGCCGTGGGTACCCACGATGCACTGGATGTGCTAGTATTCGACCCAACACAGAAGAGAAATTCCTGGACATGCCACACATCTTGCTGCTTTGGAAAAATTCACATGCCATCTCCAATGAATCCTGTTAAGCAAGAAACAAACAAACGAATACCCCAAGCGTCTAGATTAGAATTTTTTTATTTATTAAGAAATATTATCGAGTAGGGTCTAAGTAATGCGACTGAGGCAGTAAGTGAGCCAACAACTGAAAAAGCCACTCTGTGATTTCTTACATATAATAACAACCATTCCTCTAGTATTTTATGTGTATATGAATTATTGGACGTTAACCAGGAATATGGACAATGACAATTGCAATTACTGAAAAAAAAAGCACACTCTGAGTGGCATGCAGTTGGTGGCTCCTGCATACTTCCTTCTCCAGTCAACTCCACTATAGAATCATACATGACTAATAGCAAAACCGATTTCGGGTAGAGCAAAATAGTGCATCAACTGTTTTTTAAATAAATAAATAAATAAAAAAGTAAAGCAAAAGCACAAAAGCAAAAGAAGAAGAGGGCAAAGCAGGAAAGTGACAGAGCGAAGTGTGATTGACACTGCAAATTCTCACCAAACTCTCAGCATCCTTTGCAGTCAGCAGTACAGAGTACACAGATTCCCTTGCAGCCCCCCTCACTCACGTTGCTGCACTGCCTGCTGGTTGGAAACAGGGCCCTGCTGTTACATGTACCACCTGCCACATTCAGCAATGTGCGTGCAGGTAAACTCCTCACTGCCAGTAGAAGGGCATCCTACAACACAAACAAGAATTGAAGACACGTGGGAAACACGTTTGATAGACATCTACACAGCAGTAACAGAAAATAAAGCAACATGGAGGGTGTACAGGATACAGAGACCTATAATATACTATTGACCTAGACATGCATAGATGACCTGGCGCTCTATTATATGTAGGAAAAACAATACATATAATGGCCATTGATAATCTCTGCAATTTACCACAATGGATCCCAAGATTGTCAGTTTTTTGGATTAGAAGATTGACTTTCGGTAAATGCAACATAAATAGGCAAAATGTACAAACCAGTCACTAATTTTACCATAGATGTTACTACAGACTGAAAACTAAGGATTTTTCACAATGATAAGAAAAATCACTAATGAATATTACATTACACACATTGCTGAAGTTAGCAGTACGCTGGTTTTAGAATGTATGAGAAGTAAGGCATATTTGGTCTCACCCGGATATTGTGGGATGGCTCTTCCATCAGATGGACCATGAAAATAACTTCACGGGTAATGGTGGGAAGATCAGAGCTGAGAGAACTAAGAGCAGTAATGTCCGGACAAAAGTTCAGCATCAGAACTGGATTAAGATGTAGATCCTTGTGAAATCGCCTCCGTACAAAGTTGACCTAGCATTAAAAAGTCAGTACTGTCGCTTCCAATCATGTTAGGTATCCACAAACAGAACATAGTGCCCTCATCCAGCCACATCAGCACACTGCCACTACAATTCTGCTTTTAACACACATATATATATATATATATACAAACACACACACACACACATATACACACACACATACATCCTGATCCACAGATTATTTATATTATATATATATATATAAGAAATCCCACGGCACACCGAAGTGATCAAAAAGAGTGGTTTATTCAGCCAACACAGCCGCAATGTTTCTGTCCTACTATGGGACCTTTTTGAAGCATGGTGATACAACAACGTGTGCAATATAAACATCTGTCTCATTAACATAATTAGTGATAATTAAAAAGTGCAATAGGATATTGTACATATACAGTGTTACAATAAAGTTATTAGTACAATAATGCATATTACGTGCCAGTGATAAGGATGCAATTATAACCATATAAATAAACATTAAAAACACGCACATATAGACTTGATTAGTGCTCAATCGAATATGCAAAAATATGGGCAGGGGTGGGGAATACTGGACCACTCACCAATCAAAACGTATGCATGAAGGTCAATAAATGTAAACATTCATATCGTATCCATGTGGTGTCTGATAACCCGGCGTCCTCTATATCCTACTGCGCATGCTCGCACGCTCAAGCCGGAAGTATACTGTTGCATGGCAACCAAGCAAGGAAAGAGTGTTACCCGTTCATATAAAAGAACTCATCAAAGCTAACTGTATAAAATCTGGATTATTACAGGAGAACAACATACAGTGAGTATATGTGGAGTCCCATTGACAGGATCAATCGTGTCTGTCTGAAAACAAAACGGGACAATCATCCCAGTACAATAATACGGCCCCACATCAGAAAGGAAGCGGCATGCAAACAAATCAAATAAAAGTAACATTGTTACTAAACAAAGGGTATTCGCATAATAGTTTCCATAGCTCCACACTTATACTCAGAGACCCAGATCCAACTATGAACCCTGGTACTCAAAGTAGAGGTTCGTGTGCCCCTCTGTTACACCTTCGTGAATAGGGATTGCTCCATGTTGAACCATCTAAAAAGTGTATTGGACCCAAATAAGAACAGAGCCAACGTCTAGAGGGCAACACAGCATGTATTTTATATAAAGAATGAGGTTAGAATGATTATATAAATTGCATGTCATATCATGAAGGTGGGGTATGTAATAAACAATAAAAATTACGTTGTGTATTTTCAAACAGACACGTCACAGTATCCACATAAGACCCTTCCTATATATACATAATAAGATACAATCATGGTGAGTGGTCCAATTATTCAGTAGTAATCTGTAACGAAAAAAACACAACAATAATGTAAATCATGTATCATATATACACACATGTATAAAAAAGGAACATGTGTATACAAACGTTTATCGAAGAGGACATTGCAAGAACAAAGCGGAACCAACAGGTCAAGTTCGTCAGGTCACGAGTCTCGCCACATTAAATTCAACATTAAGACCCTTCAGTCTTAGACAATCTAATGAATAAATCCACTTAAGGTCACACTTATGCAGTAACATGTGTCTGTCCCTTCCCTTACGGGGAATAGGGATATGTTCAAGAATCATAAATGTAAGATCTTTTTCAGTGTGTCCCAACTCGGAAAAATGTTTTGCCACTGGCAGATCACATCTTTTCTTTCGAATGGAGTGTCTGTGATTATTCAGACGTGTCTTGAAATCACAAGTGGTCTCACCCACATATAGGAGCAGGCAAGGGCACCATAACACATATATCATCCAGTCTGAGTCGCATGTAAGGTATTGTTTGATTTTATGTGCCCTATGATTGAGAGGATGCGTAAAAGACACTGCCCTTACACATGAAACGACAATTTACACAATGAAGGCAGGGAAAATTGCCCATTTTTCTAGGTCTCAGAAATGTCTGTTGACCTATTTTACATATAACCCAACATGATTTTTAACAAGTTTATCACGCAAGTTTCAAGGGCGTCTATACAACATAAGCAGTCTGTTGTTAAATGTCTCAATATGTTTATAGCTGTTCTTGATAATCCCCCAGTGTCTATTCAATATTTTAGACACCTCCCTGCTTAAATCATAAGTCGAGACAAATGGGACGATTTTGTACCTTTAGTTCCTTAGAAGATTAGGGTCACTCCTAGGGATAATCTCTTAATAAATTCTCTCGATGTGTGTGTAATAAATGTTTCGCGTAACCCCTTTGAGAAAAATGTAATTATCAACTGCTCTACAGTCTGATCAAGATCAGAATTACTGTCCACTATACGTTTTGCTCTAAGCAACTGACTGTATGGGAGAGCGCGTATCATTTTTTTCGGATGACAACTCTCAAATCTGAGCAGTGTATTCTGATCAGTTGGCTTAGTATACAGGTTGGTTTGAAAGCAATTATTACTGATGTTAACCGAAACATCTAAAAATTGAATATTTGTCATGGAATAAGTTATGGTGAATTGAATGTCAGGATCAATCTGGTTCAAAAACACATGGAAGTCAAACAGAGCTTCCACTCTGTCCATCCAAATGAGGAAGATGTCATCTATGTATCGCCACCACCTCAAAACATGAGTGAAGTGGTGGGATACATAGATCGACATCTCCATCATATCAACAAAAATGATGGAATAGGTCGGCACCATGTTTGACCCCATGACTGTGCCCCTCTGCTGTAAATAAAATTTATCATCAAATGAAAAATAGGAGGTCAAAATAAGTTCAAGTAAAGAGATAATCAACTCGCAGCATGATGCGCTATATTCTGATGTCAGTAAGCTACATATGACAGCCTCAATACCCCTTTGATGGTTAATAGATGTATAAAGTGACACCACATCAAAAGAAACAATAATTGCACCCTGAGGTGCTGTCACCTGTTTAAGTTGAACAATAAAGTCTGTAGTGTCCCTAATGTATGACCTCATGTTTAAAGCAAAATCCCTCAGTGCCCTATCTATGAAAACAGAGAAGTTGTTCAGTAACGTGCCTCTGCCCGATACAATCGGGCGACCCGGGGGATCAGACATTTGTGTATCTTAGGTAATAAGTATAAATAAAAGGTTTTGAGATGTTCAACGATGAGAAATTTCTTAATGGCCAAATCAATAACCCCCTCCTCATGAGCCAGACTAACCAATGAGATTATCCTCCTCTCGATGTCAAATTTAGGATCACACTTTAGTAATCTATAGACATCGGTATCATGTAACTCGCCTCTTTCATGTATGTGCTTGTATCCATGACCGCCCCACCCTTATCGGCAGGTTGGGTCCCATAGTAGGACATAAACGTTGCGGCTGTGTTGGCCGAATAAACCACTCTTTTTGATTACTTCGGTGTACTGTGGGATTTCATATATATATATATATATATATATATATATTCTCTTATGGTCTTATTTTTCATGCAATCTTCTTTAATGTTTAACAATAAAATCAAATTACTTCACTTAACTCACCTGTCTTTCAGGATCACTAGATTTCTTCATCCCTTTAAGAAAATCTTTCCTCTCTTTTATATGCATCTCGTACTGTTGGAAGGTTTTGATCCCCTTCTCAAGACATAGGTGAGGGAGATGTGGTTCTAAAAGTCAGAAATACATTTTACTCCCTCACAGAAATATAACTTTTTACTGATATATTGTTCTGGCTTGTATTGTTTTTATAAAGCTCCACTCTCTGTTGTAAGGAAGCAATGGCTGTAAAACTATTTTTTATTGCAGGACAAACTCCCATCAACCACATACATCAATTGACGGCGTAATACAGACACATATAGAATATCTAAGATACTAGCACAAACCTGACAAATGATAGATCCACACTATAAAAGTCACTCTGCTGATACATATGTTTATATGGTAATGTACATAGTTTAGTGGATCTAGCCGACATCAGAAGTAGCAGCAGCTAAATGTGACTCATGGGTGAATCAGGTCATTCTTTGCTGAATACAGGCAAAGTACAGACAAGTACTTACTGGTTTAACACAGAACTACAAAAATTCAATACAATCTATATAAAAAAAAAGGAGGAAATTACTACTCAAAGTAAGAAGTTAACTGATACAAATAAAGCAAGCCCATTTAAAAGCTAGAAGATGCTGCTAAAAGCTGGTGAATCATTTTCTGTGTTTTGTTTGTGGATTTTAGCACTGCTTTTAACACCGTGGTGCCCTCACTCTTTGTGGCTAAATTAGGGAATCTTGGGTTGCCACGGAGATTCTACAAGTGGATGTTAAGTTTCTTGATTGATAGACATGAAGAAGCGGTTAGGGTGGAGGGTTAGGCATCTTCCCCAAGGAAGTAGAATTTGTGGGTACCACAGGGTTGCTGTGTCCTGCATTGTTCTCCTTTTATACTTCAGACTGTGGGACATGTCACGATAACACTATTTTACTCAAATATGCAGATATCATGATGCCGATTTTTCTGATCTCGGACAAGGATGATAAATCTTATTGGTTTGAGATTCAGCGGTTAGGGCAATAGTCTTTGGAGAATAATTTGGTTCCTAATGTGAAGAAGATAGATAAGATGATCACAGATTTTAGGAAACGGGAGCAGGAACTTGTGTATTAGCTTGGGTGGGAATCCAGCAGAGGCGGTAAAGGAATTTAAGTTTCTGGAACAGACTGTCTCGCATGATCTGCCATGGTTTGCAGCAATCTATGCCACAGTGAAGAAGGCTTAACGAGCACATTTAATTTTTAAGAGTTTTAAGAGTGTTTTGACTTACGGCATCAGTCTGGTTGGTATGTGAACGGTAAAGGAAAAGCGTTTGTGATGTAGGATGGCTGAAAATGCTGGAGCTATTATTGGCTGCAATGTTTATCAAGTATTTATGAGGAGTGGTATGTGAGTAGAGCAGCTCAAATCCTAGGGAACAGTGTACACCCATGTATTAGCCTGTTTGAATTGCATCTGGAAGGCGGTATCGGGTTATTAGAGCCCAAACAAGCAGGCTTAGGCCTCATTTACACGAGCGTGTGCATTTTGCGTGCGCAAAAGGCACTTAACAGCTGCGTGTGTCATCAGTGTATGATGCGCGGCTGCGTGATTTTCACTCAGCCGCCATCATTATGACACTCCGTTTGGATGTTTGTACACAGAAAAGCACGTGGTGCATTTATTTTACATTCAGAGCTTGACAGCTGTTGTGCGAATCACGCAGTTCGCACGGAAGTGCTTCCGTGCGGCATGCGTGGTTTTCACGCACCCATTGACTTCAATGGGTGCGTGATGCGCGAAAAACGGCGAAATATAGAACATGTCGTGAGTTTTACGCAGCGGACTAACGCTGCGCAAAACTCACGGACTGTCTGCATGCCCCCATAGACGAATATAGGTGCGTACGACACGCGTGAAAAGCACGCGCGTATATCACGCTCGTCTAAACGAGGCCTTAGGGAGAGTCTATGTCTTATTGCAGTACGGTTTCTAAATAAGCAAATGTGATTCTATGACATGTGCTGGTCTAATGTGTTTCTTTTCTGGTACGTTCCGACCGTTTGTGCTTTTACATTTTTTCAATTGTGTAAACTGCCGATATTTTATCCTGTGAAAAGACGAGGCTGGACGCAGCCTGCAGGGCTTAGGAGGGAAGCCTCCATGACAGCCCTAGGAGGGAAAGGGTTAACTTTGTAGGGAAAGTTAGAGGTGGAGGAGGGACAGGGAGGAGTTAGGGGGCCGTTACGGAGCTTCCCGCTGTTTTTCGGCAGTGAGCCGGAAGCAGCGGGAGAAGTAACCACTCACCCAGTAAGCTCCCGTTGCCCCGCTCTGTTCCGTCATGTCTGAGGCTGATATGCTTGCGCGGCTGCGTGCCGCTGCTGTGCACCACGGTCCCGGTTGGTTGGAGGAGACCGTGGCTGCACTTACAATGATCCCCGACGCCGATTCGCCACGTCAGGCACGGCATATGAGGTCTGTTGAAGTGGGGGACAGGCTCCCCTCCCCCGGCCCCCTTCCTGGCAGTAATATGGCGGCGGGGGGGAGTTTACAACACCCGCTCCTGCTCAGAGGAGGCAGAGAGCGTCGCCGGGGGTGACGGTGACTCAGGCCGGGTCTGCCCGTCGCTCCCGGCGGTCCCGACCTCCAGAACGCCTCAGCCCTGAGGTGGTCCCGCGGACACGGCGTCGCAGGGGGAGCCCTAATATGGACGCTGCAGGCCAGGCAGCTGGGGGGACCGCCCCTTCCCAGGCCCTGCGTCCTGGCAGGAATCCCAGGCCGCGACGAGGTCCGGCGGTTCTCAGGGAGTCGCAGGCCGGGCTCCCTGTCACCCCCCCCCCATCAGATGCAAGATCGGGAAGACTAGCTACGGCCGCCCCGCCTGGTGATGCTCCGGCCAGGGGGCAGGCTTCATCAGGATCGTCGAGACGGACGCCTAGACCTGCAGCGACGTCGAGGCAACAGGTCCGGTCGGAAGTTTGGATCCCAGCGGTCGGGCGGCAGGTTGCCGGCCCATCTGCCAGCGCGTCATCATCCCCGGTTCGGAGATGTCGGTGGGATGGCCAGTCGTCGGCGAGAGAGGAGCTGGAAGACGGTGAACTGGACGTGTATCGGCGAGGGCAGGATGGTCCGGCTGACGGGAACACAGCGCCTGTGCAGCCCGGTGAGTGCATAACTCCATCTTTGTCGTATCCAGCGATTTTTATGTCGGGTGTCGGCAGGGGGGCTGCTAGCGTCGGATCGGTGGCCGGTAGTGGCGTGGGCGGGCGCGACGGCGCGGGTCTAGCGGACTTGGTGGGTTGCTTGCGGGAGCTGGTCGGGCGTCTCGATAGGGCGGCGGCGCCAGTAGTTACGGAGGTGTCCCCGGCGGTAGTTTGGGAGGGCCCTAGGGAAGTGGGATTGTTACAGGCGCGCCCCGTAATGGCGGCTACGGAGGCGGTCGCGGTGTCGGTACAGACCGAGGCCCAAAAAGACGGCGATCGGGTGCGTATTGATGATCGTGCTCGCGGGGAGGTATATGTTTGCTTTGAAGGTCCGTTGGGAGCGCACTTAAAGCAGGAGGTGCGTGAGCGTATTTGGAAGGACGAATACGTTGAGATTTTTTCTCTTCTGCCGCTTGCTAAATTCAATTTGGATAGGAGCAAGCGGGATGAGAGCAAGAAGGACGAGGAGGAGCGTCGGCGGTATAGGCTTATCCCGCAGACGTTCGTAAATTGGTCGCAGGCGTTCGCCATCTTAGCCAGTGTAATAGGGGAAAAGGCGCCGGAAAATTGTTCGGCGTTGTTTTGTTATTTTGACGCCATTGGGGAGGCTCATCGGGTGTACGGGGGGCAGGCTTGGCTCAGATACGATGAGCAATTCCGTCAGCGTAAAGCGGTTCGGCCGGCGATTCAATGGGACCAGAAGGATATTGCTCTCTGGTTAAGGGTCACGGCTCCAGTTAGGCAGCCCTTTCCCGGGAGCGTTGGCCAAGGGGGCCAGTCCAGTCAGGTCGGACAGGGCGGTGGGGCAAAGTTGGGATTCTGCTGGCAATTCAACGATGGCCAGTGTAAGTTCGGGGCCACGTGCAAGTTCAAGCACGTGTGTTCGGAGTGTAATGGTGCATCCCATGGGGCGGCAAAATGTATGCGGAAAAAGAGGTCAGGGAACCAGTCCTCCTCGGCTGGTCAAGGGGTTGTCACCGGTGAGGGTGGAAAGGATGGCCCCCTATCTAAATGAGTATCCGGATAGGGCTGCGGCGAAGTTGCTTTACGAAGGGTTTAGTGTTGGTTTTATTATTCCTCCGCCTCCTTATGAGGTCCCGGTTACGCGGAGGAACCTTAAATCGGCCTACTTGCATGCTGAGGTCGTGTCGAAAAAGTTGTTTAAAGAAGTTTCGTTAGGCCGTATGGCGGGGCCTTTTATTGATCCGCCAATAAAGGATTTAGTTGTGTCCCCATTGGGTATTGTTCCAAAGCGCGAGCCCCAAAAATTCCGGTTGATTCAGCACTTATCGTTTCCCAAGGGTTCGTCGGTAAATGACGGGATTGATCATGAGTTGTGCTCCGTAGTGTATACCTCATTCGATAAAGCGGTTGGGTTAGTTCGTGCTGCGGGTCCAGGCGCGCTGCTCGCAAAAACCGACATCGAGGCGGCGTTCAGGTTGTTGCCAGTTCATCCTGAAAGCCAACGGCTGTTGGGTTGTTTTTGGAATGGGGCTTTTTACGTGGATCGGTGCCTTCCGATGGGGTGTTCCCTTTCTTGCGCGTACTTCGAGGCTTTTAGTAGCTTCGTGGAGTGGGTGACGAAGGGTGTAGCCGGGGTCGATTCGTTAATACATTACTTAGACGATTTCTTGTGCGTCGGCCCGGGGGGTTTGCCGGTTTGCGGTAATTTGCTTCATGCACTGCAGAAGGTTGCGAGGGATTTTGGGATCCCTTTGGCGCCAGAAAAGACTGAGGGCCCGGTAACGACGATTTGTTTTTTGGGAATTGAGATAGATTCGGTGGCTATGGAGTGTCGTCTTCCGATGGATAAGTTGGGGGCTTTGAGTCAGGAGGTACGTCGGGCTTGCAAGTTAAAGAAAATTACGCTGCGGGAGATTCAGTCGTTGCTGGGGAAGTTGAATTTCGCCTGCCGGATTATGCCAATGGGGAGGGTGTTTGGTAGACGGTTGGCGGCGGCTACGGCGGGAGTGCGTGCGGCACATCACTTTGTACGGCTCAAGGAGGAGCATCGGGCTGATTTGCAGGTATGGGATGACTTCTTGGGCCAGTATAACGGTCGGTCGCTATGGATGGCTCCAGCGCAGGATACGAGTGATTTGAATAATTTTACGGATGCAGCTGGAGCGGGCGGTTTTGGAGCTTATGGGGGGGGTCCGTGGTGCGCGGGTCAATGGCCGGCTAGCTGGGTGTCCAGTGGACTCACGCGGAATCTGGCCCTGCTCGAGCTGTTCCCCATCGTGGTTGCGGCGACCATCTGGGGGGACAGGCTCAGGGATAAGAAGGTTCGTTTTTACTGCGACAACATGGGGGTGGTGCTGGCCATTAACAACATCACGGCGTCCTCTCCTCCGGTAATTCAGTTGTTGCGACATTTAGTGTTGGTGTGCTTGTCATTGAACGCGTGGGTGGTGGCGGTGCACGTGCCGGGGGTACGGAATTGTATCGCTGATGCTCTTTCTCGCTCGCAGTGGGACCGGTTTCGGCAATTGGCACCGGGAGCGGAACGTCTCGGCGTGGTCTGCCCGGAACATCTTTGGGATCTGGTCTCGGTCCCGTAGAACGATTGGTGGAAAGGTCGTTGGCGCGCTCAACGTGGAGTGCTTATTCTGCTTGTTGGAGGCAGTGGGAGGAGTGGGTAAGAGAGTTGGGTGACGTCAACACGGATAGAGACAGGTTGGTGGCACTTTTGTACTGGTTAGGGGACGCCTGGGAGGCGGGGTTTTCATTGGCAAAGGTTAACCGTTTCATGTCGGCGGTGGCGTTTGGTTTCAAGTTACGGGGCTTTAGGGATGTGTCTAAGGAATTCTTAGTGGGGCAGGCTTTGAAGGGTTTGCGCCGAGGTAGGGTCGAGGCGGATCGTAGAAGGCCTGTGTCGTTTTCTCTGTTGAGCTCTTTGGGCGGATCATTAGCATCGGTCTGTCGTTCTTCGGCCGAGATGAGGTTGTTTCGGTTAGCTTTTTCTTTGGCGTTCTTTGGGGCATTTAGAATCGGCGAGTTGGTTTCGCCGAGTACCAAGCAAGCTGGGGGGTTGAGACTGAGAGACGTGAGCATATATACAGATCGGCTGGAGGTATGGTGGCGTCGGTCAAAAACTGACCAATTAGGAAAGGGGAAGCTGATAGTGTTGTTCGCTCTCCCGGGTTCGGCTATGTGCCCGGTGGCGTGCAGGCAGGGTTTTAAGCCACAGGTGGGGTCTCCGGAGTTGCCATTGCTATGTCACGAGGACGGGTTATTTTTGTCTAGATTTCAATTTAGAGCTGTATTCAAAAAATGTTTGGCGGCGGTCGGTGTCGCGGCGGACGCGTACTCATCTCATTCCTTCAGGATCGGCGCAGCAACGGAAGCAGGGCGCTGGGGGTTGGATGATGAGGGGGTGCGGCGCATCGGTCGTTGGGAGTCCAACAGATTTAGGTCTTATGTCCGCCCCCATCTGTTATGAGTTTTGCTGTTTGCACTTATAAGAATGTTTTGTGTGGTGGTATTTAACTTGCTTTTCCGTTTCAGATCCGCCTCCGTGTTTGGTGTGGTTGCTGGGCCACTCTTACGTGCATTGGGGGGCTTTGAGGGCGGACGTCCGCCCGGACGGTCGCCAGTTGCGCATTCCGCGACAGGATGCGGTTTTGCATTGGCTGGGATTTAGAGGTATGTCGTGGAGTAGGGTGTTAGCAGAATTCCAGACATATGCCCGGCTTGATAGGGTCCCGGAGATCTTGGTCTTGCACGTGGGTGGGAACGATTTGGGAGTCCGCCCTTTTCGTGAGTTGGTGCGGGATATTAAACACGATATGTTGTGTTTGTGGGTTTCTTATCCCAGGTTGGTAATTGTGTGGTCGGACATTGTCCCAAGAAAACATTGGCGGCTGGCTAGGTCAGTGGAAAGAGTCAATAAGGCTCGCATTAAGGTTAATCGCGCGGTGTCCCGATTTGTAGCCAAAAACGGGGGCATTTGCGTTCGGCACAGGGACTTGGAGTCAGGAGTGGGGAACTACTGGAGGAGCGATGGGGTTCATTTGACCGAGGTTGGGATTGATCTGTGGAGCTTGGCAATAGCAGAAGGAATTGAAAGGGCGGTGGTGGTGTGGTGGAACTCACAGGCTTAAGGTGGTCAAGGCCTGTTTCGCTGTGGCGGGGGGAGTCCTTGAGGCCAGTCAGTACAAAATTGGTGGGGGGGTCGCATCGGGGGTATGCGTCCCCCAAAAAAGGTACATGGTTGAAGACTTCATCGGGTGTTATCCCTTTGAAGTGGTCTTCTGGTGGAAGGTATATCACTCGAAGGCTTCATCGGGTGTTATCCCTTTGAAGTGGACTTCTAGTGGTCGGTATAGCACTTGAAGGCTTCATCGGGTGTTATCCCCTTGAAGTGGACTTCTGGTGGTTGGAGCCATCTGCAGAGGTGAGCGGTGCCTCCGAGCTGGTTTACGGCTGGAGGTAATTAGTGGTTTGCAGATGGCTAACTCGAGGTGTGTAAAAAAGGAATATCTAAAATGGCTTCAAGGACTGCCCCTGCTCGGTCTAATGTTAACGTTAAATTGTTATTTATGATTCTGACCCATGTTGGGTCATGTGAATTATTAGGAGGAATTCTCTGGTGGATTCCTAATTAGTTATCCGAATGTTTCGGATTTAATTTGTTTTAAACTGTGAAATTAATAAAACGGCTGCTGTGGCCATTTCACATCCAACCTCGGTGTCACGTGTCTTTTTCCTAAAGGTGGGGGTGAAGGAATTGGTAGGGATAAGGGAAGGTGCACTAACACACGACTCTACTTAGGCAGGTCATGGCTTTATATAGTTGTTGGGGGGTGAAAAAAAAATTGTTGATCTGGTCGATACCTTTCTTTAACTACACACTTACAAAGTCATTTGTACCTACTATATGAAAATTACAGAGCAGTTTTCAGAAAAGGTAACATGCGCTGATAAAGCCTTCTTCAATTTTTTCTTTTTCATTGCAGATTTTTATTCCAGAAGCTATGACTATCATGTATGGCTTTAATTTACAACAGTCAGATAATAAGACTGTACTACAGTTGTAGACTTTTGGTTTGTCACAGATAGATGAACCATCTTTATGTATGCGCTCTTACAATGTGCACAGATGGTAAGATTAATACATGCATATAATTCATACCAAGCAAAGCACAGCGTCATTTTCATCTACATACTGTTTGGTGTCAACAAATACCTATTTTAGATTATTTTTTTAGGCATTACCTAAATTCTGAAGGTAAAATGGATTATAGAATAAAGAACAGGAAAAGTCAATAATTTACTATTCAAGACAATATTACAAAAGGTTAAATACATGTGTAAGGCCTAATTTACACAAGTTTAATACAGATTATTCCCAGCTCCATATATTTAGTGATAAATTAGAAAGGATCCCCGCAGAGGGAACAAGAAAAGCTGTCCCATATCTTCCTTCTAGGCCAGGTTCACACAGCGTGGTCTGGTGCAGTTTTGAATGCATTTTTTTTTTTTCATTTGTAGCCAAAGCCAGGAATGTATCCTGTGGCGGATTAAGTTAGTTACAAGGTTCGGATAGCACTAGGTAATGGTGTGGGTGCATGAGTAGGGGCCCAACCCGATCCAGTAGAGAAAAGAAGTACTATGCACACCAATATGGAATTATTTATCCAAGCAAATAATTTATTTATTTGTAGCCAGTGACAGTGCAATGTTTCGGTCAAACCCTTGACCTTCCTCAGGCACTTTAGTCAATGCTGGTCCTGCGTGGCTGGCTCTGTAAGATTGGCGGGTAACCGCTGTGTGAGGCGCTGCGACAGCCAATCTGGCTACAAATAAATTGATTATTTGCTTGGATAAATAATTCCATATTGGTGTGCATAGTACTTTTCTCTGTGGCGGATTAAGTAGACCATAGGCCCTGGGGTCTCCCCCCCCCCCCCAAACTTGGGCCCCCCTTCTCCATCGCGCCTTGCCACACTGTGTCTCTAGCCAACATCACGTTTCCGTGCTAGCACTAACAAATGTGTGTTACGATTCCGCTTTTCAAAGGGCTGTTTCCCTACATACGGACAGTCTGCAACCATCGCTGACAGTACCACACTATGTAGGGACACATCCTCCTGACAATGGGAATGGTAACAAAGTTTGTATATTAGTCCTTAACTACACATATACTTTTTGTGGAATACAAGGATATCCTATAACAGACATTTCAGGAGAAGTGACAAATCCTCTATAAATCCAGTGACTCACAGGTGATGTCTTCTCTGATGGGAGTCGTTCTCTTTTCCTTTCTTCTTCAATGGACACAACCGTTATGGCGATATCTCCTGACTACTGCAGAGTTTCCTGCCAAGTCCTCTTTGTCCCTCGCTTCTTCAGCCATTTACAGCCTCTAAATTGTTCCATAGCCCAGACCCCTAAGGCCCATCCATTAACTCCATAGTATAGGCTCTGCTCCGGGACTCTGGGGGAGCCTCGGACATCACTGTCCATGCATGGACAGTGATGTCAGGGGCTTCCCCAGAGCAGAGCGTAGCGCTCTGCCCAGGAATCCGGCTCTGGGGTTGCCCCTGACATCACTGTGCATATATGGACAGTGATGTCAGTAACAGAGCTGGAGTCCCAGGGAGAGCGCTAGTAGCGCTCTGCCCGGAACTACGGCTCTGGGCAAGCCCCTGACATAACCGTCCATATATGGACACTGATGTCTGTGGCTTCCCCAGAGTTCCGGAGCAGAGCCTATACTAGTGCTCTCCTCTGGGACACCGGCTCTGGGGTTGCCCCTGACGTCACTGTGTATGGACAGTGACGTCAGTGGCTCTGCCAGCAGAGGAATCCCCGGCAACGCTCTGGCTGGGGATTTCACTCCTAGAGGGAGCCCCAATAGAGCTATCTACTGGGGGGGGGGGGGGTGTGGCAGCATCTACAGGGGGCACAGGGGCAGCATCTACAGAGGGCACTGTGGCAGCATCTACAGAGGGCACTGTGGCACTATCTAAAAAGGGGCTGCCCAATCTTAACATTCGTGTGTCTGCTAAATGCTGCCAACTGAGCCACAGTACTGCATTTAGCGACACTTAAACTGGAAAACTGGATTGTTGAAATAAGCACGTGGAGAAATCTCGCAAATTTCAATTAAGTTTAAACCTAGCGGTATTATTATAGTAATGTAGTATTGTTATTGTGATGTAGTATTATTATAGTAATATATTGTTGTTATAGTATAGTAGTATTATTATAGTAATATAGTATTGTGATAATCATTCAGTTATTTGAACTACTAACAATAATTTTGTATTGTATCAAATTTGAAAGTAATTTGGCCCGTCAACTTCACATTATTTTCTATAGTTGGCCCACTTCACCGAGTTTGAGACCCCTGCCCTAAGCTAATACATACCTCAGGGCAGACCCCTAAATACAAACCCCCTTAAACTAATCCAGACCCCAGACCAGACCCCATATACTTACATAGCAGCTCACACTCTTTTCTATGGAGCCTTGCTGCTCTCCTCTCATAAGGACCTGCCTACATGGTCATGTGACCTTATCTCTACAGGTCCTTTTGGAGAACCGGGGCCAAATGCATTATTTTTAAAGGAGGGTTTCCAAACGCATACTTTTCAAGTTATTTTCACCACTCTCCCACTACAACTAGTCGTCTGCACTTATCCACCAGCCTAGCTCATTATATTACGAGCTCTAATAAAATAAAAAAAAACGGGCTAGGCTGGTCAGCACATTTGCACTACTACTACTAGTGTAAAAACCAGCAAAGACAGTGCCACAGTTACTGTCAGTTGTTATTGCCACACTGCTACCTGCAGATAGCGCCACACCGCCGTTCCCTGCAAAAAGCGCTTTACCGCCACACCCTGCAGAAAGCGCCACACTCACCTTCTGGTCCTTGTCACAGGGGAGTTTCCTGGCAACTGCCTAAGCAGTTTGTCGTGTTTTTTCACGCGATTCGCAGCAAAAAATGCAACAAAAAAACTGCAATGTACTTTTATTTTTTGGGCAGCCATGGGCCCCACTGGAACCTTGGACCCTGGGTGGCCACCCTAAGCCGTGTTATCGGGATCCTCCACTGAATGTATCCTACAGAAAGGAAAAGAATGACAGAAAGCCTTGGCTTTTTTTAGATCCAATTCCGGTTTGCAAAAAAAACGGACTATGAAAGGCATCATACATGCACCGTTTGAAAAAAAGTCTTGTTCCTTATGTTTGGGATCTCCCCATGTTTACATAAAATAAAAAAAAAGGGAAAAAGGAACGCTTTTGTAAATGAGGCCTTAGAAGGTTGTGCATTTAAATTAGAGATCAACGTTTCCATCCTGGTGGGATAGCACAAGGCACAGCACATGGGAAGTACGGCCACGATCAGTACAGGGTTTACATCTCAGGAGCATCTAGGCAAGGATTGTCTAGCACCTTAGACATAATGGCTTTTAAATGTTTGTCTGCTCTTACAAGATAAAACAAAAAATTGCAGTGCACTTCTTACAACATCTAGAACCTCGACGGCCTTCCTCTTGTCCCTTTCTTTCTTGCAGACACAGACGCACAGACCTACTGTGCCTATAGGTAAATCCGGCCCTGGCCACAATAGTAGTGGTAGAACTTGCTTACAAAGGGAAACAGTAGTGAGAATGTTATAAGAGCCATTCCTAGACACAGAAAAGCATAGGATTGATGGTCTATTACAGATCACAGAAGAGGGCACAACAAAACATATCCAAACTATTTTGAGAAAATTTTCCCTGGACCTTTCTTCTGGGATCAATCTCCACAAAAATTAAAAGGGGTATGGTCCCATCAAATATGATTATTTGAGCCTCAATTGTTTTTAGCATTGCTACAAGCTCTGTGTTTATAGTTTCTCTAGGCACAATATGGAATTACTTTTTTTTACCAGTCTTTTAAAACGTTTCAGCACAACTGCAACTTATTAGCTTGTAATCGAATATTTTCTATTTTTATTTTTTATAGACATCTCTATGAGGTTCTTGAAGTTACAATACTATTTACCACTGGGGTGCAGGATAATTTCTACAGCACGGTCACAATTGTACTCTTCAGCCAGGATGATCCAAATGGAGGAGGCAGAGACCGCAAAGGGGCTTGCATCAGCACGAAGGGCATGAGATGGACTTTCTATACCTGCAGAATGAGGGGATAGACATGATGTTTAAACACTTCTCATCTCAGCACTAATAAACCTGCAACATAGCTCTGTTCATATGGGCGTTGTGGCTTCCATTCATAATGACGGTTCCCAACGGCGCCCAATGACCTACAAAGAGGCCTGCAGGGGTTAAGTTGTGGTTTTTGTAATTTTGACATGCAAAAATAGCTCTGCACGCTGTGCTATTCATGCCATCATATGTGACAGAACTGCGGACTGAGCCTCCAACGGCAGTGTGAACACAGGAATCAACTTCATGCATATATTTCACTTGCCTGCCAAAAGACATGGACCCTGGACCTGTAGTCGGAAGATGAAATGGTAACGTTGTGGATTGGTAGCCAAGCCAGTTAGAGCAGCTGAAAGTGATTTAGAGGTCAATGTCTGGGGTGGAGAATCTGCCAACAATAGCCATTGACTTGCCCCTGTTCCGCTCACTCCACCAAAACAACTGGCAGAACTGTAAGACATGGAACAAACAAGCATTATGATCCAAGATGCACACTGGTTATAAATAGTCATGTACACTACCGTTCAAAAGTTTAGGGTCACTCAGAAATTTCCTTATTTTTGAAAGAAAAGCACAGTTTTTTTAGATAACATTAAATTAATCAGAAATACACTCTATACATTGTTAATGTGCTAAATGACTGTTCTAGCTGCAAACGTCTGGTTTTTAATGCAATATCTACCTAGGTGTATAGAGGCCCATTTCCAGCAACCATCACTCCAGTGTTCTAATGGAACATTGTGTTTTCTAACTGTGTTAGAAGGCTAATGGATGATTAGAAAACACTTGAAAACCCTTGTGCAATTATGTTAGCACTGCTGTAAACAGTTTTGCTGTGTAGAGGAGCTATAAAACTGACCTTCCTTTGAGCTAGTTGAGAATCTGGAGCATTACATTTATGGGTTCGATTAAACTCTCAAAATGGCTAGAAAAACAGAGCTTTCATGTGAAACTCGACAGTCTATTCTTGTTCTTAGAAATGAAGGCTATTCCATGCGAGAAATTGCCAAGAAACTGAAGATTTCCTACAACGGTGTGTACTACTCCCTTCAGAGGACAGCACAAACAGGCTCTAACCAGAGTAGAAAGAGAAGTGGGAGGCCCCGCTGCACAACTGAGCAACAAGACAAGTACATTAGAGTCTCTAGTTTGAAAAATAGACTCCTCACAGGTCCTCAACTGGCAGCTTCATTAAATAGTACCCGCAAAACGCCAGTGTCAACGTCTACAGTGAAGAGGCGACTCCGGGATGCTGGCCTTCAGGGCAGAGTGGCAAAGAAAAAGCCATATCTGAGACTGGCTAATAAAAGGAAAATATTAATATGGGCAAAAGCACACAGACATTGGACAGAGGAAGATTGGAAAAAATTGTTATGGACAGACGAATCAAAGTTTGAGGTGTTTGGATCACACAGAAGAACATTTGTGAGACGCAGAACTAAAAAGATGCTGGAAGAGTGCCTGACGCCATCTGTCAAGCATGGTGGAGGTAATGTGATGGTCTGGGGTTGCTTTGGTGCTGGTAAAGTGGGAGATTTGTACAAGGTAAAAGGGATTTTGAATAAGGAAGGCTATCACTCCATTTTGCAACGCCATGCCATACCCTGTGGACAGCGCTTGATTGGAGCCAATGTCATCCTACAACAGGACAATGACCCAAAGCACACCTCCAAATTATGCAAGAACTATTTAGGGAAGAAGCAGGCAGCTGGTATTCTATCTGTAATGGAGTGGCCAGCGCAGTCACCAGATCTCAACCCCATAGAGCTGTTGTGACAGCAGCTTGACCGTATGGTACGCAAGAAGTGCCCATCAAGCCAATCCAACTTGTTGGAGGGGCTTCTGGAAGCATGGGGTGAAATTTCTCCCGATTACCTCAGCAAATTAACAGCTAGAATGCCAAAGGTCTGCAATGCTGTAATTGCGGAAAATGGAGCATTCTTTGACGAAAGCAAAGTTTGAAGGAGAGAATTATTATTTCAAATAAAAATAATTATTTCTAACCTTGTCAATGTCTTGACTATATTTTCTAGTCATTTTGCAACTCATTTGATAAATAGAAGTGTGAATTTTCATGGAAAACACAAAATTGTCTGGGTGACCCCAAACTTTTGAACGGTAGTGTATGTACTAAGGTGAAAAAAAACCCACTAACAATACTATAACACAGCATGCAAAATAATTCAAAACATAATGTACCACATTATGCTTGAAGGTACTAGAAGTTTTCCCACATCCGGCCAAAAAGAAACAAATTGTAGGTGCAATTTTATATATGAAATGCCCATTTTTCTTAAATAAAGTGTGAAAATGTCAGTTTTACGCATAAAACCAAATGTAGAGTGTGGTATTTGGCAAAAGAATAAACTATCACCTGTCATGTCTATTAGGTTACGTTGTGAAGTTAATAAATATTAGAATAAATCTAGGTATGTATTTTAAAGCCAAAATTTTATTTCAAATGCATACTTGACAAGCATTTGAGTCACATTAGATTAATATTATCAGACTGATATAGCTGGTCTTTTCCATTTAACACACGGAATAATAAAATCTGCATCAGTTTTAAGTAATGGTTAAGACTGGTGTATAAGAGTTTAGAAGGTTTGTAAATACTGTATGTTTCTGTGCACTGTACTGTGCTGGTTTCTACGCGTGTACACACACACACACACACACATACACAAACATGATAAAGCACAGCTAGATAAATGCTGCCTATGGGAACCTAGCTTTGACCTCGCATTAAATATTCTATATGAAAAAGATCTAGAGCCACACTAGAGCTTTAAAGCCGCAAACAGCACAGCGGAAAAGGAAGCAATGCATCTGTACAGATACCTACAAGTATGTAGTCATTCAGTTTACATTCCAGGTTGGTGCACCTGTTGGACTAGCATAACAAAGGACATGTTTCACAAGCCAGAAGAACGGACTATTTAGTTCCTCTGCAGTAAGGAATGTTGCTTTGTTGTATTCAAGGCTTATTAAAAACCTTCATATGTTTTTATAATGCGAGATTACGATATTCCAGTATGTATATGTGCATTTTACTTTGGATATAACATTAGTGTCACAAAGCTTTACATCAAATAATAAATAAAGATAGTGCGTAGTATAGCATGCAATAAAGAATCCACTTATAGTGATTCTCAATAATTGTGTCATATATAAACCAATGCCCCAGTACACAGAACGCACAATCACCATGAGCACAACCTGTCGTCACACAGACCATCCATATGTTCGTTGGGATCCCCTGGATTTGGTGCCAAGGGGGTGAGTGATGAGTTGAGGGTCACACGTACAGCTCCTCCAGGAAGTGTTTGCAACTCTCTGCTACTTTGCAGAGTCACACTGACTACTGCGGAGGGATGTACAGAGCCAACACTAAGCATAAACACACTGTGCGCTGTGTCTGGGTCTAAAACAAGGTGTCCTAAAAACATGGAAAATAAAAATGATAAGCTGGATTAACACAAACAAGAGCAAGAACAATACAAATGTATGTGGGCTAGAATATGAAAAATACAGAAAAAAAAATACTAAATGTTTGCTTACGTTTATTTCAATTTTTACATCAGAAAAGCCAACGATGTATGTTTTTTCCTTACAAAAGTTAAAATTACCAGCCATGTGCATTGACAATTGAACTCACTGTTAAACAGCCATTGATTTAAAGGCCATGTGCTGGACACGTTGTCAACCACTTTTAGTGCTCCAAAAATAAAAAAATGAAATTAAACTTTGAACCCTGCTTTTTGGTAACATGCATATGGAGGGTTAGCAAGAAGTAGGCAACAGATCGAAAGTGGTATGACTGTAGGATCAGACTTCATAGGGTATGTTTGAGTCTGTAACCATAGAGACGCATAGGTTTGTATAGAAGCTGTAGACCCCAAACTGTAGGATCATTTTAACCTGTTCCCATAAATCGACATACCATTACATCCTAATTGCGGTCTTCTAGATGCAATAGAACGTAATGTCCTCATGATTGATAGATTGACTCCTGCTGTAAGCGCCAGGACCAGAGAAACCTCCACTCCTGGCCATTAAACGCTTTTCATGTAGCGGACAAAAGCGACCGTGGCACCTGAGATGCTACGGGAGGGTTCCCTCTCTCAGCCAATCGGCTCCCCTGCGATGAGAACGCTGGATGCCTATGGATTACCATAGCGCAGGGGGTCTAACAAAGGCCTGTAAGTGTATCACTAAGTATACAGTAAAACATTTGACACAACCACCCAAAATTGCATTGAAAAGTGGTCTTCTAGAAGATGGGCAGTATGCACAGTATATGGTGGAACAGAAAATATGTCACAGGAAATCTGGTCTGGAAAAAGAGGTGATCTTTTAGAGCGTTTTCACTGTACTAATAGAGTGCTGGTCAGTATAATACAAAGTACCCCAAAGCAATATAAATGCTATCAAGTGATTGCAGCTTCAAGTCCCCCTTACCAAAAAAAAACACAAAACTTATTTGGTATTACTGCAACCGTAGACTGTAGTGGTATGTACCCCAAAATAAAAACAAACTCGTTCCACAATAAAACAACTCCCGCTAATGTGAAAAACAAAATATGCTATTGCTTCCGCCAAAAAACTGAAACCTTACGGAACGGAGACAAACAGAAACCGTTCGCAACGGAAGCATTACCATTGAACTCAATGGTAATGCAAACGGAAGCTATGGTTTCCGTTTGCCTTTCCTTTGATGGGTTCCTCTGACGGAACCCATCAACGCACACGTGTCAAACCTGTTGCACTCCAGCTGTTGCAAATTACAACTCCCAGCATGCCTTAAAAGCATGCAGCAACCAAGGAATGCTTGGGAGTTGCAGTTTTGCAATAGCTGGAGGGCAACAGATTTGACACCACTGCATCAACGGAAACCGAACGCTGATCTGAACACACCCTAACCACCAGAAGTATTACAGGAATACGAGCCCTGAAACCACCCCATGTAAAAGTGTATGATGTCATTTATGTAGAAAGTTAGAAAAGTCTGTATAAAATCGGGGACATTTTGCTGTATATACAAAGGCGCATTAATGCATTTGGAAACTCCCTTTGAAAATCCTGCTATAAGCCTACAGTGTTGATCCAGGGTAGGGCAAAAAAACACTATAAAAGGCAGTTGCCAATTGTCGCATAAGTGGGAAAAGTTTCTTCCCGACTTCAAATATGGTAATCAGAATAAATCCTGCAACCTAGTACATACAAGTTGCAAGAAAAAGTAAGTGAACTCTTTGAAATTACCCGGAATCCTGCATCCACCAAAAACAGTTGTACTGTTCTACCACAGTGCAGGGAATAAAAAAAAAATAAGTGAATCTCTGTGTTAATTGACTTCTCAAAGAGCTAAATAGAAAAAGTTTTTTTCAAATGACCTGATGAGATAGGAAGTGTGGGTTTCACAGGTGCTTTGCCCAATAAATAAAGGCACACAAAGCCTAGTTACTGACAAATCTGTACTTCTCAATAAAGATTGCTTAGTGTGAACCAAGCCTCGAAGCAAACAACTTTTAGAAAACTTGTTAAAGAGACACATGACACTTTAAAAAAAAAAGGCTACAAAAGCATTGCTAAGGACGTGGGTGTAATCAATTCAAGGTTAGAGAAATTGTCTACCAATAGAGAAAATTCAGGACTGTTGTTATTCTGCCAAGGAATTTGCATAGATGGCACCCCCCTTCCTGTAAATAGCGCCACTGTAGGGGACCGCTCCAGGAAAAGTCTCTGACGTCACTGTCCATATATGGACAGTGACTTCTCCTGCAGCGATGCCCTGCTCCTGAAGCGGAATCCCCGGCCACAGCGGCCCGTGATTCCGCTCCAGGAGAAGCAATGGAATATGTCATAAAGACATATCAGACGTTTTCATCAGTGGGATCTGTTAATTGGCAGCTCCACTGTTGACTAATGTAACTGCTCCTTTGGCTTTTAACCCAGAGATCTTTAAGATGACCTGTCCCTGTCTATAATGGATAATAAAAAAAAAAGTCTAACCAACAAAAAAAAAAAAAAATTTACTTTACATTTAAACTTTTTAAGTGTTTTTAAGAAACAAGCCTATTAGGAGAATAGGCGACTATCACCTCTAGAGTCGGCGCACAGACCATCTCTGATGGCTTGGGTTTAGTCAGTGCCGCGGGGGATTGTAGGAACGTTCCATTGGCATTGCTAGGCATGATGGGAGCGGATGCACATGCCAACTCCACAGGTGAGGGTCGTCTATCCGCATAATAGGCGTGCTCCTAAAAATACCTTATTTTTAGATTCACATTATTTTTTTTTTGTGGGGGCTAACTCCATTAAAACAAGGGGCCTCTCCTGCCGATAGGACCTTTTTAACATTTCTGAAGGTCTCCGAGCTAATGTTGACATTATTGGAACGGTACTGCGTATGCGAGTTTAAAAAAAATAAAAAAATAAAAATAGAGAGAAACACATTAATGGAAAAAAAAACAAACAAAAAAAAAACAACAACACACAAACAGACTTAAATCATACCAAAACATAGAACACTTTTTCCTGGCGCAGGCACAGAGTGGTAAATATAAATGATCTACTATATTTTAAATATGAAGATGATCTCTATACTTACCGTTAGGGCAATAACAAGGCAAGGATTCCGAGTGACAGCTAGAACAGCATTCCTCCATTCGTACTTGACCCTGGACTTGCGCTTGAACCTTCCTGTTTCCAGTCACGGCCTCAAAACTTGTCACAACCTCTCCCTTATCCAGGAGGTATATAAACATGGCTAGAGAACACACAATAATTAGCTGGACAAGGCTTTTCCAGCATTTGTGATACCATCAATACTACTACAGACCATCCACCAGCTACCATGGGTGGTTGTTCTTTGTCACAGTGAGGGTATGTTCACATGCAGTGTCAAAAACATCTCAAAATACAGAGCTGTTTTCAAGGGAAAACAGCTCCTGATTTTCAGACGTTTTTTGCTGCGTTTTTGGAGCGGTTTTCAATAGAGTCTATGAGAAAACGGCTCCAAAAACGTCCCAAGAAGTGTCCTGCACTTCTTTTGACGAGCCGTCATTTTACGCGCCGTATTTTGACAGTGACGCGTAAAATGACAGCTCGTCTGCACAGAACATCAAAAGTCCCATTGCAAGCAATGGGCAGATATTTGCCGACGTATTGGAGCCGTCTTTTCAGGCGTAAAACGCCTCCATTACGTCTGAAAAGAGGTCGTGTGCACATACCCTGAGGCTTTATTTACACTTGGCCAAAAAAATTGTGTGTCAAAAACAGGACTGGATCCCATCACGTCATGGCAGAGAAATATTTCCCCCCCCAAAAAAATATGTGGAAAGGTTTTCCTGCTTTCCCATAACAACATTTTCCCCTCACGCACAGCCATAATATGGCTGTATGACTAAAGCTGGTCTTAGATTTTGATCAGAAGTTCATGCTGTCCATCTTGTTGGACATTTACGTACCAGATCTTTTATTTCCCACAAAGATAAATGGTGGCAGAGATATAGCTGTGTGAGCATGAATAGGGGCCATACGGTTTCATTTTGTTTAATGAAACATGTTTTTAGGAATAAATATAGCCTCTTATTACAGGACCTTAAACACTTGCTTAGTGCATTCAATGTGGATAAACTATCAATGATTGTTCTGTATATAATAACAGCTTTGACTCGGTTTTCTCACTGCTCCTTTACTCCCATATTAAAAGACTCAAAACACTTTGAGATAAACATAAGTGTATTAAAATGTAATAAACAACGTATGATGTATATTATAGCAATACAAAGTTTATTAGCTAAACAAAATTAACTGACAAAATACTAAAGTTCCATAGACACCAATTGAAAACAACCTAAAAATGTGGGTGCTAGAAGCAGATTTCTAGGCACTTTGGCTTCTTGAAAGGGTTTTCCAGGGATACAACATTTTTGTACTAATACTCTATGTCAAAATTAAATAAACTTCCTAATATGCATGGCGTCAAAAATAGGAACGCATTTGTTCCTATTCCCCCTACATCTGGCCGGCCGGAACATCTGCTTTTCATTCTAGTGTTTTTTTCTTTCGACACACGCTCGTGCACGAGCGTTATTATCCAAACAGACCTGGGTCAATACCTCACGGAGTATCGACACAGGTCTGTCACTGAAGCATAAGCAAAAAATGAACGGCGCGGTTATTGAGGAGGCTATGGACCAATAGGATGCCTCAAACCCGGGACTTCTGACGTACACCCAAGTTTGAGGCATCCTATTGGTCCACAGCCTTCCCAATGCCCGCCCCGTTCATTCTTTGATTATGCTTCAATGCCTACCCCATTTTCTTCGTGTTTCTTCACATAACTTAGTGCTTGTGCATTGCCCGCCGCAAAAATGATCTCCCTGGAAAACCCCTTTAAATAGGAGTAAGATATATTACCATAACACTGTATAAGCAGAAGACAACAGGGTAATGATTTGGCCTAAAGACCCATTTTAACATTTTAGTTCACAGATATAAGCCCACCTTGTACTGTGTCGCTACAGGTGTTCAGGTAGGTCAACTGTGCACGGAGTCCCAGACTAAACCCATTGGCACAGGCATTTACACATGAAGTCTCTAGGGGAAGCTGCACCCAGGAAGAGGCATCATACAGACCAGGCATCCTGTCACTGTTGTGAAAAATTGTTACATTGTAGCATAAATATACATAGCAATCATACATACTTTATCCATCCTATTCAATGACTATATTTGTAAAGCAGGGGGTATGTATGAATGAGTTAGAAATGTATTTCATTTTACATTTTCTGTTTAAACAGGCTCTGTCACAAGATTTTGCAACCCCTATCTCCTATTGCAGCAGATCGGCGCTGCAATGTAGATAAGAGTAACTTTTTTTTTTTTTTTAAACGAGCATTTTTGGCCAAGTTATGACCATTTTTATATTTATGTAAATGAGGCTTTCTAAAGTACAACTGGGCGTGTTTACAGTAAAAGTACAACTGGGCGTGTATTGTGTTCGTTACATCGGGGCGTTTTTACTTCTTTTACTAGCTGGACGTTGTGTATAGAAGTATCATCCACTTCTCTAAACAACGCCCAGCTTCTGGCAGTGCAGACACAGCGTGTTCTCGAGAGATCACGCTGTGTCGTCACTCACTTCCTGCCCCAGGTCCTGCATCGTGTCAGACGAGCGAGGACACATCGGCACCAGAGGCTACATTTGATTCTGCAGCAGCATCTGCGTTTGCAGGTAAGTCGATGTAGCTACTTACCTGCAAACGCCGATGCTGCTGCAGAATCAACTGTAGCCTCTGGTGCCGATGTGTCCTCGCTGGTCCGACACAATGCAGGACCTGGGGCAGGAAATGAGTGACGTCACAGCGTGATCTCTCGAGAACACGCTGTGTCTGCACTGCCAGAAGCTGGGCGTTGTTTAGAGAAGTGGATGATACTTCTATTCACAACGCCCAGCTAGTAAAAGAAGTAAAAACGCCCGATGTAACGAACACAATACACGCCCAGTTGTACTTTTGCTTTAAACACGCCCAGTTGTACTTTAGAAAGCCTCATTTACATAAATATAAAAATGGTCATAACTTGGCCAAAAATGCTCGTTTTAAAAAAAAACAAAAAACGTTACTGTAATCTAAATTGCAGCGCCTATCTGCTGCAATAGGAGATAGGGGTTGCAAAATCTGGTGACAGAGCCTCTTTAAGTCATATTCTTTCCAAAGGGTTTGTCTTCTTGACCTACAAATTTAATGGAGACTATAAAATACAAACAACTATTCCTTTGCAGAACCATTTACCAACTAGAATTTGTTTGCAGAGTTTTGGTTAAAGGAGTTTGACCTATACACACCGCATTGCTTGGGCGATAAGCTTTCCCAGTCCGTAGCTTCTGTATGCCCCTGGTTTCCTAGCTGCGAGGTGATGTAGAATACAGTTTCCAGGAGATCTGTTCTGGAGTTGGCTATGTTTACCGGTGGATTAATAATTTATCTGGACACTTTTAATACACACATACATAGCTGACACAGTGCAGACCACCTTTCTACTGAGCCTGCACCCAATACAGGAGGATGAGTCATTGCAATGTCACTATACTGTGATGTTCCTTTCCAGATAGGATGATAATATCCTACATTTAATTTGAATGGCGTATTTTACACGTCTATAGGTCCTTTCACACAGGCAGATAAACTGCATGTAAAGAGTGCCGATCGAATACATAGAAAGTCGATCGGACGTAACAATGATCGAGAGGGGATTTGTGCGAATGATCGTTTGAAGCCCATCTCATACACTTAACATTATTGGAAGCACAACCCATCTACATGAGGGGGATGAACTGCCGACAAATTATAATTTTTATGCCTGCATAAAAGATGCGACAAACGAATTAGTGTTTGATTGCCTGGCACGTTTGCACTAGGCAATCGTCGGGAAAAATTCATCATATGGACGAACGTCACCCCGTGTAAAAGTAAAGGAAATAGATAAAAGTGATTTGCGTAAACATTTTTTAAAAGGCACACACTTCTTAATAAATTTGGCGCATTGTGAACTCTGACAGTCAGAAAATAAAATCTTTGACTGCTATTAGCAGGTGTAGATTTGCACCATTTTCACCTATTTTGCTTAATAAATGTGGCCTAAACTGTATTTCTTTGGAGACCACGCCCACTCTTCTTGCTACCATAGATTTGTCACACGTCACCATTCGTGATTGATGAAGTTTATGCTAAAACCAGATGTAAACTCTATAAGGCTCCAAACGAAGGTAAACAATGAAGAGGCTGCAGTGATCGCACGAGTGCCGCGCACCTTTAAAAAAGCTGATCGGCGGTGGTGCCGAGAGTCGAACCAGAACCGAACTAATATAAATGGCCTAACCTAAGGATATACCATCAATTTTAAAATTCGGGATAACCGAATTAAGCCCATCCATCACCCATGGGAGTCAGTTGAGTGGCGATCTCTGCAGATTGGACCCCAGATAGGTGGTAATTCAGGTGATGTGAGACAGAGGGTTAATCAAATATTTTCTTATAGTACAGCTTAAATATTTTTTAATTGACGTTACCCGGTAAGGAGGGAGGAGGCAGTGAATGTAACGCGGCTATACTATGTTTGTTTTTGTCCATTAAAGCTCAAGCAGTGAAACTAAATTAACAATTAATGTTTCTGCAATGTGGAAAAAGTGAAAGAACTGGATACCAAGGTGTATTTCCTAGAGCCCTAGGAACGTGGAAGCAGTGTTTGCTTACTGGAGACCTGGCTGATTGGTTGAGATCTAGATTTTAAAATGAAGACTTTATGGAAGGTATTCATAGAATAAGTAACGTGACAATAAACGAAAATGCACAGGAACTAATGTAAAGCACGGGCATGAAATCCAGACCGGTACAAGACATTGCAGGATAGCATACCAATAGAAAGCCGCCCAGATGTCAAAACACAAAAATGATTATTTTTACACTCAAGTAAGAGAAAACAGCTGTAAACATTGGTATTTGAGTTGTCCTCTTCTCTCATTATTAGTCATATCTGTTTCTGGAGAGCTGGGTAACAACCAGCACGGCTCCTACACGGGCTGTCACCCACCCTTTTTCAACCTCCTGAATGTCAAATCTGCCACGTTAGGCCTCATGCACACGACCAAAGTTTTTTTTTTACTGTCTGCAAATACGGATCCGTAGTCATCCACATATCTGGCATGCTGTCCGCAATTAAGGTCCGTAGTGCATCCGTATTTACGGATCCGCTAAAAAAAAAATAATGTCACTAATATGTCCCAACCCCTTGAAAAGGTCACATGATCGCTTAGGCGCCATTTTCTTGGGGGAATCCTTTGTTGTCACATAGCATTAGCTACCTGGTTCCTGGGATTTGTCGAGTGACGTTTTTCTATTCAGGAGCGTGGGAAAAAAATTAGGTAGGGGCTGAAGTGGCAGCCATGATGGTTGGGACTCACCTTTCCCAAAAATAGATATAACTAGGGAATGGTTTAAACATTTTTACAGTAGGTTTTATTTTTTTGGGGTGCAAATGCACTTTTAGGCTATGTTCACACGGAGTATTTTGGGGGAGGAATATCTGCCTCAAAATTCCGTTTGGAACTTTGAGGCAGATTTTCCTCTCCCTGCACGCCGATTTTCGCGGTGATTTTCGCGCCGTTTTTCACCCGCGGCCATTGAGCGCCGCGGGCATAAAACAGCGCGAAATACGCTTTCTCTTTTCGCTTTCTCGGAAGCGCCCGAAGATAGGGCATGTCGCTTCTTTTTCCCGCGAGACAGTTTTACTGCTCGCGGGAAAAAGACGCCGACGCCTCCCATTGAAATCAATGGGAGGCGTTCTCGGGCCGTTTTTGACGAGTTTTGCGACGCGGTTTCCGCGGCAAAAAACTCGGCAAAATACCCCGTGTGAACATAGCCTTAGACCTCCTTTATACACACTATTTTGTTTGTTGTTTTTAACAAATGCTAATAGATTTGAGCGTTTTTCAAGGCATTTTCTACTGTGTGAAACAAGAATTAAGAAGTTAACAGCAGGCAGTACAACATCTTGGAAGTCAGCAAAGGAGATCTTGCCAGAAAGATCTGTAACATTAAATATGCATTAGATCTATTGTGCACGTATTGATAGGGGAACATGTTATAGATACATCTGTTGGATAAACAGAGAAAAGTGAACATACAGAAGACACACATCATGCAAAAGACAACAAAGCATGGAAAACAACTAGATCCTCAAAATAGTACACAGACATCCCATAGAGGGAAGGAATGTTAAAAAAACAAAACATCTTCTAAAGCAGAACACACCCATTACGGCAAAGGGGAACTGGCACCTGAGGCAAAACCCATCACTTGCCTATCCTGCTGCAGAACATGGACTAGGGCACATACAGCATGCCAACCATTGCCAGTACGAAAATCACATGTTACACCAGAAACATAAAGCGGATTACCAATGAGAGCACAGAAGTGGAGCAAATGGAAAGTGGCAAGTCAAGACAATTGGCACCTGTAACTGGCACCATATTTAGGAACACATTTTGCCATTTCCTGGGAAACCTTTTTCTTTTTTTGTTAAGAAAAAAACCCCGTTATCAGATAGTGAAGGAAACGTATCAAAGTGATATCCCTTCCCCAGAATGTCTCATCAGACAGGGGTTGGGAATATCACATCTATATATGCACCCAGAATAGAGTGACAGCCCTTCTGAAAACCAGCTCATCCCTCCTAGATGCCAGTGCAGCACACTGCCCCCTTATAACGCCCTAATCACTATATAGAAGACCGTCAGCTGGCATTTATACTGGCTAGAGGCGCTAGCTCTACATTACTGGGTATCCTGACCTCTGACCCCTGCAAGAAATCAAACTAGGGGTCGGTGCCCATCCTGAGAGGGTATCACCTCAGTGAGACGTCGCTGGGTCGGTGCCAGCACTGCAGAGGGGAGCGGCTGCTTGGAAGTAACCAGGGTGCGGTCTGCGCTTCCTCCTAGCTTGATCCTCATCAGTGAGCAGGTCGGTGTCCACCGCGCAGTGCTCCGGCTGTCTCCCTGCTCTCGGGGTGCCCTGGGTGCCGGCACCTCCTCCTCTTCTCTTTCTCCTCCCTCTCTGGCTCGGGACTGCGCCTACAAGCACCGGGACTGGAGCAGTCAGGACTTGCTGTACTTTGTCAGCTTTTTCCTACCTGTGCTCCCACAGCAGCACGTCCTGTCAGGGACCGCCAGACACCACAGCACGACTGTATGACTAGTATCTACCCTAAGGTACAATACATACTACGTAATGTATCCGGCTTGCCATGGAACCTGAGGGGAAAATAAATTAAAACACAATTTTTTTCATGAGTTTTTAACATCAGGATGCAGCGGTTTTTATTTTTCACAGCGACCCAGTTCAGACAGAGTTGTCTTTAGCATTAAAATGTATGTAAAAAATGCACCAAAGGCCGGGTTCCCACGTAGTGTAAACGCTGCGGAGTTTCCACGACGGAATTGTGTGAGGAAATTCTGCAGCATTTACAGTAGCAGCAAAGTGAATGAGATTTAGAGAATCTCATGCCCACGATACGGAAAAAAGACGCAGCGTAAACGTTAATAACTTGACCTGCGATGCAGAATTTAATTGCGCAGCATATCAATTTGTGCTGCGTTTTTGTTGATTTTCTGTTGCAGGTTTTCTCCATTGAATTCAATGGGGATGCAAAGCCCGCAACAGAAAGCCAAGTGTTGCGACTTTTCTGGCGTAATCGCAGCGTTTACGCTGCAAAAATCACAAATCCGGAAAAAAAAAATCATACTTACCCGGAACGCTCTCCTTCTTCCTGCAGTCCGGCCTCAAGGGATGACGTACAGAGAAGACGGAGGGTTAAGTATGAGAGCTTTCTTCTGCAGCGGAAATTGTTTGAAAAACTGGTGCGATTTTTCGGACGGGATGTACTGTGGGTTCCTGGTCAGACACGCTGCGTGATATTTACGCAGCATATCCGACTCGTGGGAACCCGGCTTGAAACGCAGTGATGCGCATTTTAAAAAAAAAAGCATGCCTTTCTTTGACAATATTTGCAGTTTTACTTTGTGTTTACTATCCGGTTTTAATTACCGCACTTAATCGTATGCATTTTTTTGTTGTGTGTCATTGTGGTTTTCTTTATACAATTCTGTTGTGTGTGTTTTTTTTTTTCTTTGTTGTTTTTTTTTTAATACTAAGGTAATATCCAGTTCCAGAGCCAAGCCATTGTGGAATGGCAAAGAGAAATATTAAAAAAACGCGTATTTAAATTTAATGTGTTTTCCGTTGCGGTTTCCTCTATTTATGTCTATGGAATAAAACTGCAAATAAACAGCATAATCGACATGACGGAAAAAACGTGCAGTGTTTTTAAAAACCCTGAACCGCAGTGAAAAACCCGCTTGGTGCATTAACGGAACATTTTAACTACTTTTTCTAAAATCGATAAGGTTTAATGGCATTAAAATGTAATGCCAGGTATGGCCGAATCATCAACACGGTGTGTGCCAGTGTAAAGTGTGCCGCATGCCAAAACGTACATGTTTTAACACCGTTTTGTGATGCGGTTATTGGCTACTCAGTTTTTACAGGTGAAATATGTTTTCAACATGTTTCACCTGTAAAAAACGCGAAGCCAATAACGCCAGAAGTTAGCGGTTAAAAGCATTTTCGTTTTTGCCCGCGCTGCACACTACCGCAATGTGTAAACCTAGCCAATGGCTGGATTCAGACAGAGTTTACTTGCATTTTTTCTTGTAGCTCAAAAACGCTGTAGCTAGATGTCAGTAAACACTGTAGATTTTCCACAACAGATTTAGTTGCGGAAAATCCGCTGCATAATACAGTAGCAGCAGAGTGGATGAGATATGAACAAATCTCATCCAAATGCTGCGTAAATAAATAATGAGCGGAAAAAACGCTCAGAAATTGACCTGCGGTAAGTTGTTTTTTAATCCGCAGCATGTCAATTGTCTTTGCGTAATCGCTGCTTCTTTGTTGCGAGTTTTCCCCATTGTATTCAATGGGGAGAAAAAATCCACAACAAATAGCAGATGTTGCGGTTTTTTTTGCGACGGAAAAGCTCAGATTTCAACGCAAAAACCGCAACTCAGAAAAAAATCTTACCCAGAATTCGGTGCTTCTTCATCCAGGCCAGAGGTCACATCGGATAAAACGTCGTCCCAGAAGGCCGATCTGCATGTAAGAGGGTAAGTATGTGTTTGTTTGTTTTTTATACGTTGTTATTACGGCCAAAAAACTGCACCACAATTTGGTGTGTGCTTTTACGCAGCGTATCCGCCCTGTGTGAACTCAGTATTAGGGCTTATTTAGACTAACGTGATATACGTCCGTGCAACGCGTGTGATTTGTTAGTCTATGGGGCCGTGCAGACTGTCCGTGAGTTTCACGCAGCATGTGTCTGCTGCGTAAAACTCACGACATGTCCGATATTTGTGCGTTGTTCGCGCATCACGCACCCATTAAAGTCAATGGGTGCGTGAAAATCACACGCAGCACACTTCATACAAAACACAGGAAATGGTGCGGTGTTTCCGCAGCTGAATTTTTGCTACTTTCTGCGGAATTGCTGCAGAAATTTTCTCCAGCAATTCCTTTACGTGTGGACAAGCCCTAACACAGCTATTGACTACGGCATCTAATGTGTTTAACGTGTCAGCTCATCGGCTCCAATTGTTACCATCGCAGCAGGGGGCCTAGATAGGGCCCCTGGTTCTTTCATAGGCATCTGAGGTATGGCCTAATAGATTGCCTGTCAGTCAGTGGCGTAACTACCACTATAGCAGCCGTAGCGCCGGCTGCTACGGGGCCCGCGGCATGAGGGGGCCCGTGTCGCCCGCCGGCACGGGACCCCACCATGGCCGGAGGCTCCGCTAGCAGCCGCCATGGCTGCTACAGCGCGACGCCACTTAACACTACGGCAGAGCAGGGAGGTATCTCCCCGCTCTGCCATTAAACAAAAGACATGTATCCCCTATCCACAGGATAGGGGATACATGTGTGATCGTTGGCAGAGATAGGGAGAACGGGGGACTGAAAGTCCCCTGAAGTTCTCCATCACAAACCTCGGACTTCGGGGTCTGTGTCGGCAGCTCCGTAGAAATGAATGGAGCGCCGGTCGCGCTTGTGCGCATGCGTGACCAGCGCACCTTTCATTTCTATTGAGCTGCGCAGACGCCGGAAGTCAGAGGTTAGTCATGGAGAACTTCGGGGGGACTTTCGGTCCCCCGTTCTCCCTATCGCTGCCAGCGATCACACATGTATCCCCTATCCTGTGGATAGGGGATACATGTCTTATGTAGGACACGCAGTAGGTCGCATTTTTTGGGGAGGGGGGGCTGTATGGCGTTCCCTGCAGGGGGGCTGTACGGCGTTCCCTAGAGGGGGGGCTGTATGGAGTTCCCTACAGGGGGGGCTGTATGGCGTTCTCTACAGGGGGGGCTGTATGAGCCCCCTCTGTAGATAACGCCATACAGCCCCCCCTGTAGAGAACGCCATACAGCCCCCCCTGTAGAGAACGCCATACAGCCCCCTCTGTAGAGAACGCCATACAGCCCCCTCTGTAGAGAACGCCATACAGCCCCCTCTGTAGGGAACGCCATACAGCCCCCCCCCCCTCAGTAGATAACGCCATACAGCCCCCTCTCTGTAGGGAACGCCATACAGCCCCCCAACTGTAGAGAACGCCATACAGCCCCCCTGTATATAATGCCATACAGCCCCCCTGTAGATAATGGCATACAGACCCCTGTAGAGAACGCCATACAGAGTCCCCCCTGTAGATAACGCCATACAGCCCCCTCTGTAGATATCTACAAAGGGGGCTGTATGGCGTTATCTACAGGGGGGGCTGTATGGCGTTCCCTACAGAGGGGGGGCTGTATGGCGTTCCCTACAGAGGGGGGCTGTATGGCGTTCCCTACAGAGGGGGGCTGTATGGCGTTCCCTACAGGGGGGGGCTGTATGGCGTTCCCTACAGGGGGGGGCTGTATGGCGTCCTCTACAGGGGGGGCTGTACGGCGTTAGCGCCATACAGCCCCCCCTGTAGAGAACGCTATACAGCCCCCCTGTAGATAACGCCATACAGCTCCCCCCCTGTAGGGAACGCCATACAGCCCCCCCCTCTGTAGATAACGCCATACAGCCCCCTCTGTAGATAACGCCATACAGCCCCCCCCTGTAGATAACTCCATACAGCCCCCCCCCTGTAGATAACGCCATACAGCCCCCTCTAGATAGCGCCATACAGCACCCTCTAGATAACGCCATACAGCCCCCCCTGTAGATAAGGCCATACAGCCCCCTCTGTGGATAACGCCATACAGCCCCCTGTAGAGAACGCCATACAGCCCCCCCTGTAGATAACGCCATACAGCCCCCACTGTAGAGAACGCCATACAGAGCCCCCCTGTAGATAACGCCATACAGCCCCCTTTGTAGATAACGCCATACAGACCCCTATGGGCGTGGATACAGAAGCTGTGCCTGGCAGATCCTTAACAGTACCCCCCCTTTTATGAGGGGCCACCGGACCCTTACTAGATGGACCTGGTTTATTGGGGAAACGAAGGTGGAACCTCCTGACCAATACCCCAGCGTGAACATCACGGGCGGGTACCCTAGTCCTCTACTCAGGCCCGTATCCTCTCCAATGGACCAGGTACTGGAGGGAGCCTTGTACCATCTTGCTGTCCACAATCTTGGCCACCTCGAATTCTACCCCCTCAGGGGTGAGAACGGGGACAGGAGGTTTCCTCGAGGGAGCCAAGGACGGGGAGCAGCGTTTAAGGAGGGAGGCATGAAACACGTCGTGTACTCGAAAAGATGGGGGCAACTCCAGTCGGAAGGAGACAGGATTGAGGACTTCAATGACCTTGTACGGCCCTATAAACCGGGGAGCAAACTTCTTGGACGGGACTTTAAGGCGCAAGTTCTTTGACGATAGCCACACCAGATCCCCGACCATAAACAAGGGGTTAGCAGAATGTCTTCTATCTGCCTGAGTTTTTTGTATGCTCTGGGACGCCTCTAGGTTCTTCTGAACCTGGGCCCAGACTTTGCACAGTTCCCGATGAACGACCTCTACCTCGGGATTGTTGGAACTACCAGGTGAAACGGAGGAGAACCGTGGATTAAACCCAAAATTACAGAAAAAGGGGGAGACCCCTGACGAGTTACTGACCCGGTTATTAAGGGAAAATTCGGCGAGGGGAATGAATGAGACCCAATCATATTGACAGTCAGAGATAAAACACCTTAAATATTGTTCTAGAGACTGATTAGTCCTCTCGGTTTGGCCATTAGTTTCAGGATGGAAGGCAGAGGAAAAGGACAGATCAATCTCCAACTTTTTACAGAAGGCTCTCCAAAACAAAGAAACAAATTGTACCCCTCTGTCAGAAACAATATTGACAGGAACCCCATGGAGACGCAGGATATGTTTGACAAACAAGGTAGCTAACGTCTTAGCATTGGGTAGTTTTTTGAGGAGCACAAAGTGGCACATCTTACTGAAGCGGTCTACTACAACCCACACCACCGACTTGCCTTGAGATGGAGGCAAATCGGTGATAAAATCCATGGAGATATGGGTCCAAGGTCTCTGTGGAATGGGCAAAGAACGTAGTAAGCCCGCTGGTCGGGACCTGGGAGTCTTGGACCTAGCACAAACCTCACAAGCGGCGACATAGGCCTTAACGTCTTTAGGCAACCCAAGCCACCAATAGTTTCTGGCAATGAGGTGCTTGGTACCCAGGATGCCTGGATGACCAGATAGTGCGGAGTCATGATTTTCCCTAAGTACCCTTAGCCGGAATTTCAGGGGAACAAACAGCTTGTTCTCAGGAAGGTTCCCGGGAGCTGAACCTTGATCAGCAGCAATTTCAGAGACTAAATCAGAATCAATAGAGGAAATGATAATACCTGGAGGCAAAATACAAGCAGGATCTTCCTCCGAAGGAGGGCTGGCCATGAAGCTACGCGACAGTGCATCAGCCTTAATATTTTTAGACCCAGCCCTATAGGTAACCAAAAAATTGAATCTGGTAAAAAATAACGCCCATCGAGCTTGTCTCGGGTTTAGCCTCCGGGCCGATTCTAGGAAAACCAGATTCTTGTGGTCGGTAAGGACCGTTACCTGGTGCCTAGCCCCCTCCAGGAAGTGGCGCCACTCTTCAAATGCCCATTTAATGGCTAAGAGTTCGCGGTTGCCAATATCATAGTTACTCTCAGTGGGCGAAAACTTCCTGGAGAAGTAGGCACAGGGACGGAGATGGGTGAGGGACCTGGTACCCTGGGACAAGAAAGCCCCCACTCCCACCTCGGACGCGTCAACCTCCACGATAAATGGCTCCATTTGGTTGGGCTGAACCAACACCGGGGCCGAGATAAAGCACTTCTTAAGGGCCTCAAAAGCCTGGACAGCCTCAGGAGGCCAATGGAGGAGATCAGCACCCTTGCGAGTGAGGTCCGTAAGAGGCTTAGCGATGACCGAGAAGTTAGCAATAAATCTCCTGTAATAATTAGCGAACCCCAAGAAGCACTGTAACGCCTTCAGGGAGGCAGGTTGGACCCATTCCACCACAGCCTGGACCTTGGCGGGGTCCATGCGGAATTCATGAGGAGTGAGGATTTGACCCAAAAATGGTATCTCCTGCACCCCAAACACACATTTTTCGGTCTTCGCAAACAGTTTGTTTTCCCGAAGGACCTGGAGCACCTTCCTGACATGCTCAATGTGGGAGGTCCAGTCCTTGGAAAACACAAGTATGTCATCAAGGTACACTACAAGAAATACCCCCAGGTAATCTCTTAAAATCTAATTTATGAAATTCTGGAAGACCGCGGGAGCATTACACAACCCAAAGGGCATGACGAGGTATTCGAAATGACCTTCGGGCGTGTTAAACGCAGTCTTCCACTCATCCCCCTCTTTGATGCGGATAAGGTTATACGCCCCACGTAGATCAAACTTAGAGAACCATTGGGCCCCCTGAACCTGATTAAAGAGATCAGGAATCAAAGGAAGGGGATACTGGTTCCTTACAGTGACCTTATTCAAGGTACGGTAGTCAATGCATGGCCTAAGACCACCATCCTTCTTCCCTACGAAGAAGAAGCCAGCACCTACCGGAGAAGTAGAGGGGCGAATATAACCCTTGGCCAGGCATTCCTGGATATACTCTCTCATGGCTTCACGTTCGGGACAAGGGAGATTAAATATCCTACCCTTAGGGAGCGTACCAAATCGATAGCGCAATCGTATTCTCTATGAGGAGGTAACACTTCGGAGGCCTCCTTAGAGAAAACATCAGCGAAGTCCTGAACAAACTCAGGTAGCGTGTTCACCTCCTCAGGGGGAGAAATAGAATTAACAGAAAAACATGACGTCAAGCATTCATTACCCCATTTGGTAAGCTCCCCAGTATTCCAGTCAAACGTGGGATTATGCAACTGCAACCAGGGAAGGCCTAAAACCAAATCGGACGATAATCCCTGCATCAACAGTACAGAGCACTGCTCCAAATGCATGGAGCCAACAAGGAGTTCAAAAACAGGGTTATGCTGTGTAAAATAACCATTAGCAAGAGTGGAGTCGATACCCACTACCGGGACAGGTTTAGTCAAATCAATCAAAGGCATAGCTAGAGAAATAGCAAATTCCACAGACATGATATTAGCAGACGACCCTGAATCCACGAAGGCACTGCCGGTAGCAGACCTACCACCAAAAGAGACCTGAAAGGGAAGCAAGATTTTATTACGTTTCATATTTACGGGAAATACCTGTGCGCCAAAGTGACCTCCCCGATCATTTAGGCGCGGAAGTTTTCCGGCTGCTTATTCTTACGCCTAGGACAGGTGTTCACTTGATGCTTGTCATCCCCACAATAGAAGCAGAGACCATTCTTCCTGCGGAACTCTCTACGTTGTTGGGGGGACACGGAGGCCCCGAGTTGCATAGGTACCTCCGAGTCTTCCGTGGAAGAACGAAGCAACGGAACCTCCGGAGGCATCATGAGGGAGTCAAAGGAGAAAACACAAACGTTCACGTTGTCGTTCCCTGAGACGTCGGTCAAGTCGTACCGCTAAAGCCATAACCTGGTCTAGGGAGTCAGAAGAGGGATAGCTAACTAGCAGGTCTTTCAGGGCGTTCGACAGACCCAACCTAAACTGGCACCTTAAGGCAGGGTCATTCCACCGAGAAGCTACGCACCACTTCCTAAAGTCAGAGCAATACTCCTCAACAGGTCTCTTACCCTGACGTAAGGTCACCAGCTGACTCTCTGCAAAGGCAGTCCTGTCAGTCTCGTCATAAATGAGTCCGAGAGCAGAAAAGAAAAGATCAACGGAGGAAAGTTCAGGGGCGTCAGGAGCCAAGGAGAAGGCCCATTCTTGGGGCCCTTCCTGGAGCCGGGACATAATTATACCCACCCGCTGGCTCTCAGAACCTGAGGAGTAGGGCTTTAAACGAAAATAGAGCCTACAACTCTCCCGAAAGGAGAGAAAAGTCTTCCGGTCCCCTGAGAACCGGTCAGGCAACTTGAGGTGGGGTTCAAGAGGTGAGGTGAGGGGCACTACCATGGTAGCATCAGGCTGGTTGACCCTCTGAGCCAGGGCCTGGACCTGTAGGGAGAGACCCTGCATTTGCTGAACCAGGGTCTCAAGGGGGTCCATAGTGGTGTGAGGGACCAGGGTAGAGTAGGTATATGGGCTTGTGATTATGTAATGACAGGGATAGGGAAACAGACAAGTGAGCCCTAATCTACCCGCCACTCAGTCCCTGCCTACTTGCAACGACCCGCCCTAGGCGACGGGGTACAACTGGGCGACGGTCCCTACACTCAGTAAGTGCACGACAGACAACCAGACAAGGAAACACAGAACAAAGGGAAACGGGGCAGTTGCCCACGGCAACACCATGAGCAACAAGAGTAGTGAACGAGCCGAGTCAAACCAGGAGAGTACGAGGTGCCAAACGCAGAGCAGGAGAGTAGTGAACAAGCCGAGTCAAACCAGGAGTGTACGAGGTACCAAACACAGAGCAGATGAGTAGTCCGTAAGCCAGGGTCAATACAAAGCAGGGACAAGTAGTACAAGAAGCTGCAGCAGGGCCAGGAAACCAACAGAGAAGAATCACAAGCAAGGAGGAACAGGAAAGGCAGGTATAAATAGACAGAGGGCGGGAGCTAGCTCTGTCTGGCCAGGCTGTGATAGGCTCTCCCACTCCTAAGCCTGCCATCCTGAGTGGTGGAAGATGGAGTCAGTCTCACAGACATAGAAGCAGGTGCAGACTGATTACCTATGGGCGTGGATACAGAAGCTGTGCCTGGCAGATCCTTAACATAGCCAATGTTACGTTTGTCCTGTGAGATACATAGGTTTATGATTTTCCTCTTTGTTGCATCTGTTTGTGTAATGTATTCAAGTTAATTCGTAACATTTTTCAGGTTAGGACTTACGAGCTTGCAAATTTTGGTCAAAAGTAACCACAATTCAGCGGGACTATAGTGCCTGATCAACAGGCTGTAAGACGTCATGTAGTGTTGCTGGAAATAGTGCAGTGTTTGGAGCAGACATTTCTGCCATATGTGGGACTGTAGCCTGTACTGGCATCCTTGCTGCTGGTGTTGAGTTTGCCTAATTTGGGCAAAATATAAGCTAATACTTCATTCAACATCTGTTCTACTTTACTTTTTTTTTTTTTTTGCATTTTTATTAAAAACATGAAACCTTATCTTACTACCACACATACCGACATCCTTAAGCACACTCCAAACCCACCCATCTTCCACCTTTCCCCATAAAGAACCACAAACAACAATTTGGTTTGTTAACAATTCTTTTTAAAGGGGTTTTCCGAATTATTCAAAAAAGTGGCAGGGTCTGAGGAGATAAAGAGAACTAATCATTATAGCTTTTTCTAATCTATTGCCATCATTATATGCTTATACTACAGGGTGGGCCATTTATATGGATACACCTAAATAAAATGGGAATGGTTGGTGATATTAACTTCCTGTTTGTGGCACATTAGTATATGGAAGGGGGGAAACTTTTCAAGCTGGGTGTTGACCATGGCGGCCATTTTGAAGTTGGCCATTTTGTATCCAACTTTAGTTTTTTCAATGGGAAGAGGGTCATGTGACACATCAAACTTATCGAGAATTTCACAAGAAAAACAATGGTGTGCTTGGTTTTAACGTTACATTATTCTTTCATGAGTTATTTACAAGTTTCTGACCACTTATAAAATGTGTTCAAAGTGCTGCCCGAGCATTCCTAGCTGAACAGTTTCCTGGAAAGTGAATTGGTCGTCGTGGGCCAGTTGAATGGCCCCCTAGGTCTCCCGATCTGACCCCCTTAGACTTTTATCTTTGGGGTTATCTGAAGGCAATTGTCTATGCAGTGAAGATGAGCAGCAACTGAAACTACGGATACTGTGCTAGCATTTCTTCTGCGGTGTTGCTATCAGTGTGTGAAGAGTGGGAGAAGAGGGTTGCATTGACAATCCAACACAATGGGCAGCACTTTGAACACATTTTATAAGTGGTCAGAAACTTGTAAATAACTCATGAAAGAATAAAGTGACGTTAAAACCAAGCACACCATTGTTTTTCTTGCGAAATTCTCGATAAGTTTGATGTGTCACAGAAATTTTTACAAGGAATAAAAGGAGAAAAAGCACCACAACATTTGTAAAGCAATTTCTTCCGATTACGGCAATACCACATATGTGGTAATACACTGCTGTTTGGACCAACAGTAGGGCTCAGAAGAGAAGGAGAGTCATTTGGATTTTGGAGCACGGATTTTGCTGGAATAGTTTTCAGTGCCATGTCGCTTTTGCAATGCCCTGGAGGGACCAAAACAGTGGAAACCCCCCAAAACTGACCCCATTTTGGAAACTGCACCCCTCAAGGAATCTTTCTAGGGGTATAGTTAGCATTTTGACCCCACAGTTGTTTTGCGAAATTTATTTGAATTAGTGTGTGAAGATGAAAATCTACTTTTCTTCTGGAAAAAAAACCTAGAAATTTTTAATTTTTACAAGGAATAAAGGAGAAAAAGAACCCCTACATTTGTAAAGCTATTTCTCCCGATTACGGCCATACCACATATGTGGTAGTACACTGCTGTTTGGTCCCACAGCAGGGCTCAGAATAGAAGGAGCGTCATTTGGATTTTGGAGCGCAAATTTTGCTAGAATAGTTTTTAGTGCCATGTCGCGTTTGCAATGCACTGGGGGGACCAAAATAGTAGAAACCCCCCAAAAGTGACCCCATTTTGAAAACTACGCCCCATAAGGAATTTTTTTCTAGGGTTGTGATCACTTTTTTTAACCTCATAGTTTTTTTGCAGAATCTTGTGGATATCTGGCGTGAAAAAGAACATATGACAAATGCTTCATTTATAGGACAGATTTTTCAGACATACAGCATACAAGTGAAGAAAAGCACCTCAACATTTATCAGGATATAATGGAAATTTTTAGTTTTGTTATGGGGATGTTCAAATTTTAAATGGTGAAATGGTTATGGTAAATGGGAGGGACGGTGATTGTAAATGAAAGGGCCGAAAATTATAAATGAAAGGGACAGCTGAAAATAAAATTTAGAAATCCAGAGAGGTGTGGTATATCCGGAAGCACTCCTTCATACACAGTCCAGGGAGGGTGGGACAGGTGTTACACTGGTATGTCGTGTCTTTTCTTATGCCTCTTTTGGCACAGAAACGACACCTCTTCTGGGGGTGGATTTTTTTTGCGGTGGGCGGCACTTCACCAGGAAAGTGCTGCCCTGGAACTTTCCTGGCGACATCCTAACTTGCAGAGGCAGAACTTTCTCCTACCTCTGCCACATTCCCAAAGAGAAGGGATTTGATCACCTTCTCCTGGTACTCCAGGTATGTCCCCTCCTGACCAGTGCATCGCAAGTTTTTTATACCAAATTTTTGATTTCCGCATGGCATTGTACGGCTTAAGCATCTGGTCAGAAAGGTCCACTCGAAGGGGCGTGGCTTGGACATGGCGCTGACCAGACGTGCTGCTTGAGAGCTCCGTTCCTGCACTTCCATAACACGCTCATAAGCATACTAAAAGACACACTTGAACCTACCTAATGGTCAGGAAATCTAAGGCAACCACGGGGACTCCATACTGTACGAGGCAGATGTCTTCAGCTGGCTCCATTCAAAGATTCCTCACTGACGCTGCTGCCGGGCCGTCTCCCAAGATGGCGCCGCTGGAGGGGAGACGAACTGGAACAGGATTCCCGCTTGCAGAGGAGTCTTCTTCGGGGGTTGCCGCTGCAGCATCAGGTACCGACAGTACCCCCTCTTCGGTCTCTGGCTCCCTGGGTCCGTTTCCTTCCCTGCAGGCGGGGGTGGAGATGGGTCCTTCTGGAACTGTCATGGCGATTTCCCGCTCCGTCCTGCTCGCAACGTGGTGTTAGTCATGGCACCCGGGTCTCTCCTTCCTCATCCTCTGGCATGCTGGGGTCTGCATCGATGCCTGCTTCTCCTCGGGATTTGGATCTACATTCCTCTCCCCACAGTGTCGGCTCTGCTAGCATGGGAGATGATTTACAGGGCCTGAGACAACAGCTCGCCACATTGCCCACTAAACAGGACATGGAGCGTTATGTGAATCGTCTTGAGATGACCTATAAATCTGAGATACAGGCTCTTACGACTAATGTCTCTCAATTGTCCGATCAAGTTCAGCGCATAGAAGGCGACGTTTCCACTGTTACACAGCAGCAAGTCTCTCATGCAGAACGGCTGGATCATCACTCCCAGCAGATTCATGCTCTATTTAACCTGGCTGAAGATCATGAGAATCGTAATCGCCGTAACAATATTCGGCTCCGGGGTATTCCTGAGGATATATCTTCGGGGCAACTCATACCTGTCTTACAGTCCTTGTTTAACTCCCTGCTGGAGCGTCCTGCTGATGATCCATTGGAGCTGGATAGGGCTCACAGGACTCTTGGCCCTCGTAACCCGGATCCTGATAGGCCTAGAGATGTGCTATGCCGTGTCCATTTTTTCTCTCTAAAGGAGCAGATCATGAGGAAGGCCCGAGATAAAGGAGAAGTCTTATTACAAGGGGTCAAGATCCAGTTGTTATCCGATTTGTCCAAGATGACCCTGGACAAACGCAGAGTGCTTCGTCCTTTACTGGATGTGCTGAGAGAGCATGAGATCTCCTATTCCTGGGGTCACCCCTTCCAGCTACAGGTTCGCAGGGACGGGACATTGCTGAGTGTTCGAGACCCAGGAGATGTCCCGGACTTCTGCGCTGCCCTCCAGGTGCCGAGAGTTTCCTTGCCTGATTGGCCGTATGTCCCTCTACCACCACAGCGTCCAAGGCCACGCCGGCGTGGTCGGTCTCCCGCTTTTCCTATGGGTCGTCCTGGTGGGCAACGTGCTGATCCGCTGTGATTTCGTCTGGATGTTTTTTTTTTGTAGGCCAGCAGTCGGCTTAGGCCTGTTAAGTTCAATTGTTACTGCTTATATCTTGGGAGGCGAAAGTCTGATGTGTTCATGTGATACTCTGTTATACTGGTTCTTTCGCTCTGGGCAGGGGCTGCAGGTGATCAGATAGGCCATTTGCCCGTGATTAATTAATGTTCCTCAGCCGCCAGTCCTATTGCACTATGTATGTTATGTGATTATCTACGTTTTTACTAATTACATGCCTGTATACTCGTGCGGTAACTGTGTAAATTTCCGGGAATGTATTGTTATGCTGGCATCTCTGTTCGATCCTGACCTAATATCGGCAATTACTTCATTTTCTCGTGATATTGAGCTAATTGCCTTGATCTTCTTTCCATTCATGTTTTGGTTCTAAGATGTGTTATATTTGCACTGGGTTGGGGGGTGCGGGGCGCTGGCTAGACCTTGTCTGACACTTCTCCTCTTAGGGACTCACTGGTTATATCCGGTGTATATTGGATTGTTTCTCCTTGAGTAGCTCAAGGAGTGGGTGATTATTTCACCTGTCTGTTTGTCTTTGTTGTCGGGTCTCCCTTCCTTGTTTGTCCTGTTGCTGTTCGTCTCGCCTCTGCTTAGTGCATTGCTCTACGAGTTCCTTCAGTGAGAGGTGGCGATGGCACAATTGAAGGTTTGTACCTTTAATGCTAGGGGGCTTAGTGTCCCAGAAAAACGCTCACAAATTTTATATAACATGCATAAAGAGCGGGTACATATTTTGTTCCTACAAGAGACCCACTTTCAGGCGGGCCATACGCCACAGTTCACGAATCGATATTTTCCGGCCTGGTTCCACAGTACCAACCCGGAATCCAAGTCCAAGGGTGCCAGTATATGTATTCATAAGTCACTCTCTCATAAAATTCTTGATGTTCTGGTTGACCCGGATGGTCGATATGTTTTTCTCAAGCTATCCATACGTAATAAGATCTTTTCTCTGGCTAATATGTACCTCCCCAATAAGGACCAGGCACGAGCGGGCCGATTGTATTTAAGGAAATTGGAGGAGTTCACTGAGGGCGTTTTAATTGTTGGAGGTGATTTTAATCTGACTTTCGATTCCAGACTTGACACCTCTTCGGGCAGGTCTGTTGTCCCTAAGTCGCATTTGGGGGCACTGAAAACTGTGATGCATTCCATGCAGTTGATTGACGTGTGGAGGATTCTACACCCTCAGGTAAGAGAATACACTTATTTCTCCCCACTGCATAACATGTACAGTAGGCTAGACTCTTTTTTGATTAGCCACCACTTGCTTACCTGGCATCCTACCTCTGACGTGTGCCCTATGGTTTGGTCGGATCATGCCCCTGTGTTTCTGAATCTCACATTTCCTAACTCGTTGCCTAATTTCCAATCCTGGAAACTTAATGACAATTTGTTGCGGGATGCAGTATGCGTGGCGGCCATTAAAGATTCACTTACCGGTTTCTTTGAGGTTCATGAACATGAAGCTACTCCCTTGCCACTCCAGTGGGAGGCACTGAAGTGTGTCATTCGAGGGGTACTAATACAAAATGGGGCACGATTGAAGCGCGAAAAGGGGTTTACTATTGCACGTCTCTTGATTCAGATACGGGATCTGGAATCCTGTCATAAACAGGTCCCATCCTCACAGATTTTTGCGGAGCTCACTACAGCGAGAGAATCCTTGCGTTCTTTGATAGACCAGTCACACGCTCGGTTCAGGGATCAGATGCGTAAGCACTCCTACGAACATGCGGATAAATGCACACAAGCGTCATATATTCCTAAAGTTTCATCTCCCTCGGGCGGTGAGGTTCATGACCCGGTTGGTATTACTGACTGCTTTAAACACTATTACTCGGCGCTATACAATATTAAAGGCCAATTTCATGATATGCAGGCGGAGGCGTTACGGGATAAAATCGACCATTATGTTCATGATACTGCGTTGCCGACCTTGGAGAAGGGGGTGGCTTTGGAGCTTGAGGAGGATTTTTTGGAAGCCGAAGTGGAGCGTTCTATTGGAGAGTCACCCTTGGGCAAGAGCCCGGGGCCCGATGGGTTTAATAATAAATTTTATAAGGCATTTAAAGATCAATTGGCTCCTTTTCTGACAAAAGTTTTTAATTCTGTGTCCTCCTCGTGTCCCTTTGCGCCTCAATCCCTCGAGGCTCATATAACTCTCCTACCAAAACCAGGCAAGGATCCAACGGTGTGCGCAAACTTCAGGCCCATATCGCTAATCAATGTAGATGTGAAGCTTTTCGCAAAGTTGCTTGCCTCTTGTTTATCGCCATTACTGCCTGGATGATCAGGTGGGGTTTGTGTGTGGTCGGGAAGCGCGGGATAACACGAACAAAACTCTCCTTTTGACGTCATACTGCCAAACCCGTAAGATACCGATGTGCTTACTCTCGATAGATGCCGAAAAGGCTTTTGATAGAGTGCACTGGGTGTTCCTCCGCAGTGTCCTGACGCAGGTTGGCCTTGGCACCACCACGGTGGATAGGATAATGGCCTTGTACCAAAGGCCTACTGCTCGAGTTCGTGTCAACGGACTATTATCTGATCCTCTGTCTATTGCTAATGGCACGAGACAGGGGTGCCCACTTTCGCCTCTTTTGTATGTTCTGGTCATGGAACACCTGGCCGTGGCACTGCGGAACAACCCTAATATTAATGGTATACGCGTTGGCTCACAGCATCATAAATTGGCGTTATACGCAGATGACCTTCTAGTATACATTACAACTCCCATGATTTCTTTGCCATCTTTGACGGAGGAGTTTCAGTGCTTTGGTCATTTAAGTAACTTTAAAGTCAATTACTCTAAATCGGAGGCCTTGAATATCTCTTTGGATCACACTCTAGCTGCCCATCTCGCTCAGGTTTTTCCGTTCAGGTGGCAACCTACATCTTTAAAATACCTAGGGGTACATGTCCCCACACAACAGTCGGATTTGTATGCTCTGAATTATACGCCCATTCTACAGCGTACCATGAAGGACTTGGCGGAATACGGCGGGAACCGCATGTCGTGGTTTGGGCGTATCAATGCGGTTAAAATGGATATCTTGCCCAAATTTCTATATATCTTCCAGACCGTCCCTATTGCTGTACCATCCAGTTTTTTCCAGGTTTTACATAGGGCCATAACCAAGTTTGTGTGGGGCTCCTCTAAGCCTCGTATCCGGTTTGCTGTCCTTAGCCGCCCAAAAATAGACGGGGGCGCGGGTCTCCCAGACTTTAAACGATACCATCAAGCAGCGATAATTATGAGAGTAGTGGATTGGTTCCATTCGGAAACAGGTAAGCAATGGGTGCGCATTGAAAAGGCTATGTCTCCTCTTGCATTGTCCTTTCTGCCGTGGCTATCAGTCCTTCAGAGACAAACTCTCTCTCTACCTTTCCTCACACGTCAGTTTCTCATGGTATGGGAACGGATCCTGGGTACTACGGGCCTTGTTGATCGCCCGGGTCCCTTGACTCCTCTATTTGATAATCCTTTTTTCCCTCCGGCGGAGGGTGTTGATACATTCCTCTGTTGGGAGAGAGGAAATGGTGGATGTTTGTCTGAGACCCTTACTCCAGACGGTGCCATATTGCCAATGACTGATGTATCTGCTGCCTGCCTGGGGAGGCGGTCAACCTGGTGGTCCTATTTGCAGTTGCGGTCCTATCTCTCTTCCATGGGTGACTGTTTGGTATTACTACAGGATAAGACTCCTCTGGAACTCTACTTGTCCTTGCCCACAGCCCCTTCTCATGTGTTGTCCCACCTACATGGGATCCTCCTGCCAAAATTTTATTTTTCTCAATTATCCTTCACTGCCGCATGGGACGAGGAAATGGGGGTTAGACACTCTGAAGAGGAATGGGGCACTGCCTTCTTTCTAGCCCATAAGTTACCGATGTCTTGTTTTGCCCAGGAAAAGAATTACAAAATACTCACCAGGTGGTACCGTTGTCCGACCTTGTTACATAGGCTATACCCTGATGTGTCGGCTGATTGTTGGAGGTGTGGGGGGTCTCCTGGAACTATGTTGCATATTTGGTGGGACTGTCCCATGCTACGTCCCTTTTGGGGAAAGATTTTTGATCTAGGCGACAAGCTTTTCCATACTGAGGTTCCAACCTCGGCTTCCATAGGCTTGATTTCTATGGTTCCTGGATCACTCCCACACCTCAAAAAGGGGATCTTTCGACATTTCTTGACCGCAGCGAGAACGGTGATACCTCGTCACTGGAAGTCGCATACTGTACCGTCCCTGGCGGAATGGGTAACGGAGGTGAACGGGATTATGAGGATGGAGGAGTTGCTGTCCGCTGATAGGGACAAATCAGGGCTCTTCGTCCAAACTTGGATGGTGTGGTCTGGATTCCGGGATGGTGCTGATTTGCCTCTCTGGCTGGATGGAATGTTCTGAACAAATTATATTCCCTACCGGAGGCGCTTTGTCTGTATGTATTTTTCCTTTGTTGTCTGGTGTTATGTGTTGTGTGTCCGTATATTCACAAGTGCTCTTATATGTGTCACTTTTCACTTTACTGGGGGGGCGGTCTCCCTGACTATTGCACTGATTTGACGCGAGCATGGTACAGTTATTGCCGTTATATCTCTCTTATCACTCAATTCTGATAGGTGGGAGGCTACCTTTTACTGTGGTTCTTATACATGTATATATATATGCATACTGTTGTTACACTATGATACTTCATTTAAATGTATTGCACTGCGTGCAAATTTCCTTTTTTGCACAAACCGTGAAATGTTTCTGTACTGTTATATTTTCAAAAGAAAAATCTTTGATAAAGAAAAAAAGAAAGGTCCACTCCCCCCATAAATTTGTTATATGCCTGGATGCAGACAGGCCGTGACGTGGTGGTGGGTGTTGCACCACGCACAGGGACAAGAGAGCAGGTGGCATCATGAATGGATGTTAGCATCAACACATCCTTCTTGTCCCTGAATTTCAAAAATAGGACCCCTTCGCTTTGGAGCGCCTTGCTCACCCCACGCTGCAGGGGTTGGCCGAGGCATTTGAACAGGGGTACACTTGTGTACCAGTTGTCAATATACAAGTGGTACCCCTGATTAAACAGTGGATGCAGGAGGTCCCAGACAATCCTCCCAGTTGTGGTCAGGACGGGTGGACAGTTTGGGGGTTCAATCTGACTGTCTCTTCCCTCGTATATTCTAAAAGTATGTGTGTAGCCCGACTCCGACTCACACAACTTGTAGATCTTGATGCCATACCTGGCACATTTGTTGGGCAAATGCTGCCTGAACTTCACCCTTCCCTTGAAATGCACCAGGGACTCGTGAATGGCAATTTCTCTTCCAGGGGTATATTACATGGAAAACTTTTGGGCCAAATGAGAAAAAAGGGGTCTAATTTTATAGAGTCGATCGAAATTGGGGTCATCCTGGGGGGGGGGCACTGGGAATTATCATTGAAATGCAAAAACTTCTGTATTGCCTCAAAACGAGCCCTGGGCATTGTGGTGCTATAAGGGGCAGTGGTAAAGAAAATCAGTGGACCAATAGGCCCTCACCGATGGCTTCTTTGTTAGGCCCATATTTAGGACCAATCCCCAGTACTGCAGCATTTCTGCTTTGTCGGTGGGATGCCACCTGTATGGCCTGGCATAAAAACTACCGGGGTTGACAGCAATAAATTGTTGAGCACAAAGATTTGTTTGCTCAACAATTTTGTCCACAATGCTGTCCGAAAAAAAGAGCTGAAAAAACTCAATTTCAGACAGCCCTGCTGTCTGGACTTGGACCCCTGCAGCAGCAGTAAAGTCCGGTACTTGGGGGGTGTAGGAGGTTGGGGGCAGCCAATTAGGTTCAGGTGCAGATGTAACCTGAACACTAACCCTCCTGCGACTGCGAGGAGGTTCCTCAGTGTCACTTGAGGAAGAGGACAGCACAAA